>NC_068429.1:8543855-8556355 GCF_023373465.1 Oncorhynchus keta | reverse complement strand
ACAGAGAGAAGAGCATTCGAAGCTACATATAGGCATTAGCTCTGTTTTGTTTTTTTTTAGTTTGTTCTGTGTTTCAGTAGGGCCATCTGTGGTTAGGACATGTATTTTGTTGGCCCAAAACAATTTGCCATCTAGAACCAAAAATGGTTCATCGGCTGTCTCCATAGGAGAGAACCCTTTGAAGAACCCATTTTGGTTCTAGGTAGAACCCTTTTGGGTACCATGTAGAATCCTTTCCACAGAGGGTTCTCCCTGGAACCAAAAAGGATTCTACCTGGAGCCAAAAGGTTTCTCATATGGAGACAGCCGCAGAACCCGTTTGGGTACCATGTAGAATCTTTTCCACAGAGGGTTCTCCCTGGAACCAAAAAGGATTCTCCCTGGAGCCAAAAAGGTTTCTCATATGGGGACAGCCGCAGAACCCTTTGGGAACCCTTTTTTAAAGAGTGTATGGACTGTGAAGCCAAACCTTACACCTTCTGAAATACAGCCCCTTCCCACATCTACTGCTTGTAACTTGAGAGTGAATCAAAAAAGAGGTGTTGGTGGTCAGTTGTCGGTCTGTTTCACGGATGAGGTGGTGATACCAGTTGTCGGTCTGTTTCACGGATGAGGTGGTCATATCAGTTGTCGGTGTGTTTCGCGGATGAGTGGTGATATCAGTTGTCGGTGTGTTTCGCGGATGAGGTGGTGATATCAGTTGTCGGTCTGTTTCGCGGATGAGGTGGTGATATCAGTTGTCGGTGTGTTTTCGCGGATGAGGTGGTGATATCAGTTGTCGGTGTGTTTTTCTGGATGAGGTGGTGATATCAGTTGTCGGTGTGTTTCGCGGATGAGGTGGTGATATCAGTTGTCGGTGTGTTTCATGGATGAGGTGGTGATATCAGTTGTCGGTGTGTTTCATGATGAGGTGGTGATATCAGTTGTCGGTGTGTTTCGCGGATGAGGTGGTGATACCAGTTGTCGGTGTGTTTCGCGGATGAGTGGTGATATCAGTTGTCGGTGTGTTTCGCGGATGAGGTGGTGATATCAGTTGTCGGTGTGTTTCATGGATGAGGTGGTCATATCAGTTGTCGGTGTGTTTCGCGGATGAGGTGGTGATATCAGTTGTCGGTGTGTTTCGGATGAGGTGGTGATATCAGTTGTCGGTGTGTTTCGCGGATGAGGTGGTCATATCAGTTGTCGGTGTGTTTCGCGGATGAGGTGGTGATATCAGTTGTCGGTGTGTTTCGCGGATGAGGTGGTGATATCAGTTGTCGGTGTGTTTCGCGGATGAGGTGGTGATATCAGTTGTCGGTGTGTTTCGCGGATGAGGTGGTGATATCAGTTGTCGGTGTGTTTCGCGGATGAGGTGGTGATATCAGTTGTCGGTGTGTTTCGCGGATGAGGTGGTGATATCAGTTGTCGGTCTGTTTCACGGATGAGGTGGTGATATCAGTTGATGTGAAAGCAATACGCTGGGTTTGGCGCGACGGTTGTTTGTTCTCGGCTCGGATGGGACTGCGGCACGGTCAATGGAGCGCTGAGATATTGTTCACCGTGGCGACGCAGCTTTGGGAGTGCGACCCGCCCCGTCTTCAAGCCTCCTCGGATCAGTGGCACCGACACACACACACACACACACACACACACACACACACACACACACACACACACACACACACACACACACACACACACACACACACACACACACACACACACACTTCACACACTCAACATCAAACACACACAGACACACACTTCACACACTCAACGTCAAACACACAAAGACGCGGGCTGACCGTTTGTGAGCCTGTGCACAGAAGGTGTGTGTCTTGCCCTGGAGTCAACATGGTTGAAATGTTACTAAAGGAATGGAGCTTAGTTTCAACTACCAAGCATTTCCCACTGTCTGAAAGACATGACAAATGGCCTTGGTAATAACAGTTGTTTCCAGCCGTGCCTCCAGGCCCTACAGTAGAAAAGCAGGTTATAAAGTGGTTCTATCGCACTCCTAATGTTCTGAATATTATTTTCCATAGCCTCGTTATTGTTATTTTATTGTGTTACTATTTTCTTCTTATCTAGAGAATTTGTAGATGTTCTTACTTTTAAATTGCATTGTTGCGAAAGGCCTCGTAAGTAAAGCATTTCACGGTAAAGTCAACACTTGTTGTGTTCGTCTCATTGTGAGAAATAAAATGGTATTGTATTTGATGGGTAGGGATGAAGTGACTAGGCTACAGGAGGGATGAAGTGACTAGGCTACAGGATGGATGAAGTGACTAGGCTACAGGATGGATGAAGTGACTAGGCTACAGGAGGGATGAAGTGACTAGGCTACAGGAGGGATGAAGTGACTAGGCTACAGGAGGGATGAAGTGACTAGGCTACAGGATGGATGAAGTGACTAGGCTACAGGAGGGATGAAGTTACTAGGCTACAGGATGGATGAAGTGACTAGGCTACAGGATGGATGAAGTGACTAGGCTACAGGATGGATGAAGTGACTAGGCTACAGGATGGATGAAGTGACTAGGCTACAGGAGGGATGAAGTGACTAGGCTACAGGAGGGATGAAGTGACTAGGCTACAGGAGGGATGAAGTGACTAGGCTACAGGATGGATGAAGTTACTAGGCTACAGGACGGATGAAGTTACTAGGCTACAGGATGGATGAAGTGATTAGGCTACAGGATGGATGAAGTGGCTAGGCTACAGGATGGATGAAGTGACTAGGCTACAGGATGGATGACGTGACTAGGCTACAGGATGGATGACGTGACTAGGCTACAGGATGGATGACGTGACTAGGCTACAGGATGGATGAAGTGACTAGGCTACAGGATGGATGAAGTGACTAGGCTACAGGATGGATGACGTGACTAGGCTACAGGATGGATGACGTGACTAGGCTACAGGAGGGATGAAGTGACTAGGCTACAGGATGGATGAAGTTACTAGGCTACAGGATGGATGAAGTGACTAGGCTACAGGAGGGATGAAGTGACTAGGCTACAGGAGGGATGAAGTGACTAGGCTACAGGATGGATGAAGTTACTAGGCTACAGGATGGATGAAGTGACTAGGCTACAGGATGGATGAAGTGACTAGGCTACAGGAGGGATGAAGTGACTAGGCTACAGGATGGATGAAGTTACTAGGCTACAGGAGGGATGAAGTGACTAGGCTACAGGATGGATGAAGTGACTAGGCTACAGGAGGGATGAAGTGACTAGGCTACAGGATGGATGAAGTTACTAGGCTACAGGAGGGATGAAGTGACTAGGCTACAGGATGGATGAAGTGACTAGGCTACAGGAGGGATGAAGTGACTAGGCTACAGGATGGATGAAGTTACTAGGCTACAGGATGGATGAAGTGACTAGGCTACAGGAGGGATGAAGTGACTAGGCTACAGGATGGATGAAGTTACTAGGCTACAGGAGGGATGAAGTGACTAGGCTACAGGAGGGGTGAAGTGACTAGGCTACAGGATGGATGAAGTTACTAGGCTACAGGAGGGATGAAGTGACTAGGCTACAGGATGGATGAAGTGACTAGGCTACAGGAGGATGAAGTGACTAGGCTACAGGATGGATGAAGTTACTAGGCTACAGGAGGGATGAAGTGACTAGGCTACAGGAGGGATGAAGTGACTAGGCTACAGGATGGATGAAGTTACTAGGCTACAGGATGGATGAAGTGACTAGGCTACAGGAGGGATGAAGTGACTAGGCTACAGGATGGATGAAGTTACTAGGCTACAGGAGGGATGAAGTGACTAGGCTACAGGAGGGATGAAGTGACTAGGCTACAGGATGGATGAAGTTACTAGGCTACAGGAGGGATGAAGTGACTAGGCTACAGGATGGATGAAGTGACTAGGCTACAGGAGGGATGAAGTGACTAGGCTACAGGATGGATGAAGTTACTAGGCTACAGGAGGGATGAAGTGACTAGGCTACAGGATGGATGAAGTTACTAGGCTACAGGATGGATGAAGTGACTAGGCTACAGGAGGGATGAAGTGACTAGGCTACAGGAGGGATGAAGTGACTAGGCTACAGGATGGATGAAGTTACTAGGCTACAGGATGGATGAAGTGACTAGGCTACAGGAGGGATGAAGTGACTAGGCTACAGGATGGATGAAGTTACTAGGCTACAGGAGGGATGAAGTGACTAGGCTACAGGATGGATGAAGTGACTAGGCTACAGGAGGGATGAAGTGACTAGGCTACAGGATGGATGAAGTTACTAGGCTACAGGATGGATGAAGTGACTAGGCTACAGGAGGGATGAAGTGACTAGGCTACAGGAGGGATGAAGTGACTAGGCTACAGGAGGGATGAAGTGACTAGGCTACAGGATGGATGAAGTTACTAGGCTACAGGAGGGATGAAGTGACTAGGCTACAGGATGGATGAAGTGACTAGGCTACAGGAGGGATGAAGTGACTAGGCTACAGGATGGATGAAGTTACTAGGCTACAGGAGGGATGAAGTGACTAGGCTACAGGAGGGATGAAGTGACTAGGCTACAGGATGGATGAAGTTACTAGGCTACAGGATGGATGAAGTGACTAGGCTACAGGAGGGATGAAGTGACTAGGCTACAGGATGGATGAAGTTACTAGGCTACAGGAGGGATGAAGTGACTAGGCTACAGGAGGGATGAAGTGACTAGGCTACAGGATGGATGAAGTTACTAGGCTACAGGAGGGATGAAGTGACTAGGCTACAGGATGGATGAAGTGACTAGGCTACAGGAGGGATGAAGTGACTAGGCTACAGGAGGGATGAAGTGACTAGGCTACAGGATGGATGAAGTGACTAGGCTACAGGATGGATGAAGTTACTAGGCTACAGGAGGGATGAAGTGACTAGGCTACAGAATGGATGAAGTGACTAGGCTACAGGAGGGATGAAGTGACTCGGCTACAGGAGGGATGAAGTGACTAGGCTACAGGAGGGATGAAGTGACTAGGCTACAGGATGGATGAAGTGACTAGGCTACAGAATGGATGAAGTGACTAGGCTACAGGATGGATGAAGTGACTAGGCTACAGGAGGGATGAAGTGACTAGGCTACAGGATGGATGAAGTGACTAGGCTACAGGAGGGATGAAGTGACTAGGCTACAGGATGGATGAAGTTACTAGGCTACAGGATGGATGAAGTGACTAGGCTACAGGATGGATGAAGTGACTAGGCTACAGGATGGATGAAGTGACTGGGCTACAGGATGGATGAAGTGACTAGGCTACAGGAGGGATGAAGTGACTAGGCTACAGGAGGGATGAAGTGATTAGGCTACAGGAGGGATGAAGTGACTAGGCTACAGGATGGATGAAGTTACTAGGCTACAGGATGGATGAAGTGACTAGGCTACAGAATGGATGAAGTGACTAGGCTACAGGATGGATGAAGTGACTAGGCTACAGGAGGGATGAAGTGACTAGGCTACAGGATGGATGAAGTGACTAGGCTACAGGAGGGATGAAGTGACTAGGCTACAGGATGGATGAAGTTACTAGGCTACAGGATGGATGAAGTGACTAGGCTACAGGATGGATGAAGTGACTAGGCTACAGGATGGATGAAGTGACTAGGCTACAGGATGGATGAAGTGACTAGGCTACAGGATGGATGAAGTGACTAGGCTACAGGATGGATGAAGTGACTAGGCTACAGGAGGGATGAAGTGACTAGGCTACAGGAGGGATGAAGTGACTAGGCTACAGGATGGATGAAGTGACTAGGCTACAGAATGGATGAAGTGACTAGGCTACAGGAGGGATGAAGTGACTAGGCTACAGGATGGATGAAGTTACTAGGCTACAGGATGGATGAAGTGACTAAGCTACAGGATGGATGAAGTGACTAGGCTACATGATGGATGAAGTTACTAGGCTACAGGATGGATGAAGTTACTAGGCTACAGGATGGATGAAGTGACTAGGCTACAGGATGGATGAAGTGACTAGGCTACAGGATGGATGAAGTGACTAGGCTACAGGAGGGATGAAGTGACTAGGCTACAGGATGGATGAAGTTACTAGGCTACAGGATGGATGAAGTGACTAGGCTACAGAATGGATGAAGTGACTAGGCTACAGAATGGATGAAGTGACTAGGCTACAGGAGGGATGAAGTGACTAGGCTACAGGATGGATGAAGTTACTAGGCTACAGGATGGATGAAGTGACTAGGCTACAGAATGGATGAAGTGACTAGGCTACAGAATGGATGAAGTGACTAGGCTACAGGAGGGATGAAGTGACTAGGCTACAGGATGGATGAAGTGACTAGGCTACAGGAGGGATGAAGTGACTAGGCTACAGGATGGATGAAGTGACTAGGCTACAGGAGGGATGAAGTGACTAGGCTACAGGATGGATGAAGTTACTAGGCTACAGGATGGATGAAGTGACTAGGCTACAGGATGGATGAAGTGACTAGGCTACAGGATGGATGAAGTGACTGGGCTACAGGATGGATGAAGTGACTAGGCTACAGAATGGATGAAGTGACTAGGCTACAGGATGGATGAAGTGACTAGGCTACAGGAGGGATGAAGTGACTAGGCTACAGGAGGGATGAAGTGACTAGGCTACAGGATGGATGAAGTGACTAGGCTACAGAATGGATGAAGTGACTAGGCTACAGGAGGGATGAAGTGACTAGGCTACAGGATGGATGAAGTTACTAGGCTACAGGATGGATGAAGTGACTAAGCTACAGGATGGATGAAGTGACTAGGCTACATGATGGATGAAGTTACTAGGCTACAGGATGGATGAAGTTACTAGGCTACAGGATGGATGAAGTGACTAGGCTACAGGATGGATGAAGTGACTAGGCTACAGGATGGATGAAGTGACTAGGCTACAGGAGGGATGAAGTGACTAGGCTACAGGATGGATGAAGTTACTAGGCTACAGGATGGATGAAGTGACTAGGCTACAGAATGGATGAAGTGACTAGGCTACAGAATGGATGAAGTGACTAGGCTACAGGAGGGATGAAGTGACTAGGCTACAGGATGGATGAAGTTACTAGGCTACAGGATGGATGAAGTGACTAGGCTACAGAATGGATGAAGTGACTAGGCTACAGAATGGATGAAGTGACTAGGCTACAGGAGGGATGAAGTGACTAGGCTACAGGAGGGATGAAGTGACTAGGCTACACGATGGATGAAGTGACTAGGCTACATGATGGATGAAGTGACTCGGCTACAGGAGGGATGAAGTGACTAGGCTACAGGATGGATGAAGTGACTAGGCTACTGGATGGATGAAGTTACTAGGCTACAGGACGGATGAAGTTACTAGGCTACAGGATGGATGAAGTGACTAGGCTACAGGATGGATGAAGTGACTAGGCTACAGGATGGATGAAGTGACTAGACTACAGGATGGATGAAGTGACTGGGCTACAGGATGGATGAAGTGACTAGGCTACAGGATGGATGAAGTGACTAGGCTACAAGAGGGATGAAGTGACTAGGCTACAGGATGGATGAAGTGACTAGGCTACAGGAGGGATGAAGTGACTAGGCTACAGGATGGATGAAGTGACTGGGCTACAGGATGGATGAAGTGACTAGGCTACAGGATGGATGAAGTGACTAGGCTACAGGATGGATGAAGTGACTAGGCTACAGGAGGGATGAAGTGACTAGGCTACAGGAGGGATGAAGTGACTAGGCTACAGGATGGATGAAGTGACTAGGCTACAGAATGGATGAAGTGACTAGGCTACAGGAGGGATGAAGTGACTAGGCTACAGGATGGATGAAGTTACTAGGCTACAGGATGGATGAAGTGACTAAGCTACAGGATGGATGAAGTGACTAGGCTACATGATGGATGAAGTTACTCGGCTACAGGATGGATGAAGTTACTAGGCTACAGGATGGATGAAGTGACTAGGCTACAGGATGGATGAAGTGACTAGGCTACAGGATGGATGAAGTGACTAGGCTACAGGAGGGATGAAGTGACTAGGCTACAGGATGGATGAAGTTACTAGGCTACAGGATGGATGAAGTGACTAGGCTACAGAATGGATGAAGTGACTAGGCTACAGAATGGATGAAGTGACTAGGCTACAGGAGGGATGAAGTGACTAGGCTACAGGATGGATGAAGTTACTAGGCTACAGGATGGATGAAGTGACTAGGCTACAGAATGGATGAAGTGACTAGGCTACAGAATAGATGAAGTGACTAGGCTACAGGAGGGATGAAGTGACTAGGCTACAGGATGGATGAAGTGACTAGGCTACAGGAGGGATGAAGTGACTAGGCTACAGGATGGATGAAGTGACTAGGCTACAGGAGGGATGAAGTGACTAGGCTACAGGATGGATGAAGTTACTAGGCTACAGAATGGATGAAGTGACTAGGCTACAGGATGGATGAAGTGACTAGGCTACAGGATGGATGAAGTGACTGGGCTACAGGATGGATGAAGTGACTAGGCTACAGGATGGATGAAGTGACTAGGCTACAGGATGGATGAAGTGACTAGGCTACAGGAGGGATGAAGTGACTAGGCTACAGGAGGGATGAAGTGACTAGGCTACAGGATGGATGAAGTGACTAGGCTACAGAATGGATGAAGTGACTAGGCTACAGGAGGGATGAAGTGACTAGGCTACAGGATGGATGAAGTTACTAGGCTACAGGATGGATGAAGTGACTAAGCTACAGGATGGATGAAGTGACTAGGCTACATGATGGATGAAGTTACTAGGCTACAGGATGGATGAAGTTACTAGGCTACAGGATGGATGAAGTGACTAGGCTACAGGATGGATGAAGTGACTAGGCTACAGGATGGATGAAGTGACTAGGCTACAGGAGGGATGAAGTGACTAGGCTACAGGATGGATGAAGTTACTAGGCTACAGGATGGATGAAGTGACTAGGCTACAGAATGGATGAAGTGACTAGGCTACAGAATGGATGAAGTGACTAGGCTACAGGAGGGATGAAGTGACTAGGCTACAGGATGGATGAAGTTACTAGGCTACAGGATGGATGAAGTGACTAGGCTACAGAATGGATGAAGTGACTAGGCTACAGAATGGATGAAGTGACTAGGCTACAGGAGGGATGAAGTGACTAGGCTACAGGAGGGATGAAGTGACTAGGCTACACGATGGATGAAGTGACTAGGCTACATGATGGATGAAGTGACTCGGCTACAGGAGGGATGAAGTGACTAGGCTACAGGATGGATGAAGTGACTAGGCTACTGGATGGATGAAGTTACTAGGCTACAGGACGGATGAAGTTACTAGGCTACAGGATGGATGAAGTGACTAGGCTACAGGATGGATGAAGTGACTAGGCTACAGGATGGATGAAGTGACTAGACTACAGGATGGATGAAGTGACTGGGCTACAGGATGGATGAAGTGACTAGGCTACAGGATGGATGAAGTGACTAGGCTACAAGAGGGATGAAGTGACTAGGCTACAGGATGGATGAAGTGACTAGGCTACAGGAGGGATGAAGTGACTAGGCTACAGGATGGATGAAGTGACTAGGCTACAGGAGGGATGAAGTGACTAGGCTACAGGAGGGATGAAGTGACTAGGCTACAGGAGGGATGAAGTGACTAGGCTACAGGAGGGATGAAGTGACTAGGCTACAGGATGGATGAAGTGACTAGGCTACAGGAGGGATGAAGTGACTAGGCTACAGGAGGGATGAAGTGACTAGGCTACAGGATGGATGAAGTTACTAGGCTACAGGATGGATGAAGTGACTAGGCTACAGGATGGATGAAGTGACTCGGCTACAGGATGGATGAAGTGACTAGGCTACAGGATGGATGAAGTGACTCGGCTACAGGATGGATGAAGTGACTAGGCTACAGGATGGATGAAGTTACTAGGCTACAGGATGGATGAAGTTACTAGGCTACAGGATGGATGAAGTGACTAGGCTACAGGATGGATGAAGTGACTAGGCTACAGGATGGATGAAGTGACTGGGCTACAGGATGGATGAAGTGACTAGGCTACAGGATGGATGAAGTGACTAGGCTACAGGAGGGATGAAGTGACTAGGCTACAGGATGGATGAAGTGACTAGGCTACAGGATGGATGAAGTGACTAGGCTACAGGATGGATGAAGTGACTAGGCTACAGGATGGATGAAGTGACTAGGCTACAGGATGGATGAAGTTACTAGGCTACAGGATGGATGAAGTTACTAGGCTACAGGATGGATGAAGTGACTAGGCTACAGGATGGATGAAGTGACTAGACTACAGGATGGATGAAGTGACTGGGCTACAGGAGGGATGAAGTGACTAGGCTACAGGATGGATGAAGTGACTGGGCTACAGGATGGATGAAGTGACTAGGCTACAGGATGGATGAAGTGACTAGGCTACAGGAGGGATCAAGTGACTAGGCTACAGGATGGATGAAGTGACTAGGCTACAGGATGGATGAAGTGACTAGGCTCCAGGAGGGATGAAGTGACTCGGCTACAGGATGGATGAAGTGACTAGGCTACAGGATGGATGAAGTGACTAGGCTACAGGATGGATGAAGTGACTAGGCTACAGGAGGGATGAAGTGACTAGGCTACAGGATGGATGAAGTGACTAGGCTACAGGATGGATGAAGTGACTAGGCTCCAGGAGGATGAAGTGACTAGGCTACAGGATGGATGAAGTGACTAGGCTACAGGATGGATGAAGTGACTAGGCTACAGGAGGGATGAAGTGACTGGGCTACAGGATGGATGAAGTGACTAGGCTACAGGATGGATGAAGTGACTAGGCTACAGGATGGATGAAGTGACTAGGCTACAGGATGGATGAAGTGACTAGGCTACAGGATGGATGAAGTGACTAGGCTACAGGAGGATGAAGTGACTAGGCTACAGGAGGGATGAAGTGACTAGGCTACAGGATAGATAATCAACGGTAGCTGCAGCGTATGTCATAAGTTGCCATACCAGGCGGTGATGCAGCCAGTCAAGATGCTCTCAATGGTGCAGCTGTATAACATTTTGAGGATCTGAGGGCCAATGCCGAATCTTTTCAACCGCCTGAGGAAGAGGCGTTGTCGTGTGTGTTGACCATCGTAGTCATCGTAGTCATTTCTTAGTGATGTGGACACCAATGAACTTGAAGCTCTCGACCTGCTCCACTACAGCCCGTCGCAAATCTCTGTCTCTTTAAGTGGTGTGTGTGTGTCCTTGCATGAGTGTGTGTGTGTGTGACATATTCCTTTTCAAACCTGTGTAGGTGCTTATTCCTATTGATACTGGTTTTCCCTTGAGGCTGGCCCTTCGCCCGACAGATTGATCCTTACCTGTGGTCTTGTTTCTGGGCTCTGCTTCAAGGCATGAAGACTGTTATGTGGTTTCTGGGCTCTGCTTCAAGGCATGGAGACTGATCTGTGGTTTCTGGGCTCTGCTTCAAGGCATGAAGACTGATCTGTGGTTTCTGGGCTCTACCTCAAGGCATGAAGACTGATCTGTGGTTTCTGGGCTCTGCTTCAAGGCATGAATACTGATCTGTGGTTTCTGGGCTCTGCTTCAAGGCATGAAGACTGATCTGTGGTTTCTGGGCTCTGCTTCAAGGCATGAAGACTGATCTGTGTTTCTGGGCTCTGCATCAAGGCATGAAGACTGATATGTGTTTATGGGCTCTGCCTCAAGGCATGAAAACTGATATGTGGTTTATGGGCTCTGCTTCAAGGCATGAAGACTGATATGTGGTTTCTGGGCTCTGCATCAAGGCATGATGAAGACTGATCTGTGGACTCATTTAGTCTGTGGAAAGACTCACTATAACAGGGAAAGAAAAGGAGGACAGAAAGGGAAGGGTTGCTACAAAGCCAAAGTCTAAATTAACTATGTTTGAACAATGACCCAGTGTCTTCTGTCTGAAGCCTTTGGGATGGCCTGCCATTAGGTAACACACTAGTATGCCTACACCAGGGGCTGCCAACCCTTCTCCTGGGATGACTATGGACTATTATAAACTTTGTGGTTCGAGCCCTGAATGTTGATTGGCTGACAGCCGTGGTATATCAGACCGTATATCACAGGTATGACAAATCATGTATTTTTACTGCTCTAATTACGTCGGTAACCAGTTTATAATAGCAATGAAGCACCTCGGGGTTTGTGGTATATGACCAAGATACCACGGCTAATGTCTGTAACCAGGCACTCCCGCGTTGCATCGTGCTTAAGAACAGCCCTTAGCCGTGGTATAATGGCCATATACCACAGCCCCAGGCCTATTGCTTAATTATACTGCAGCATTGTTGAATACTCGTTTCTGATTTGTGAAAAGGCATTCTAGAATGGACATTAAAACCAGATAACGAGAGTTGGAAAAGATATGGGGACACGTTGGAATCATGACGCAATATGCACCTTCACTTGCAGACTGTATTTCCTACAAAGTTACAGAAAGCTAAACCAACAACCACACAAACTGAAATAGGACACATTGTAAACGCAGGTCCAA
>NC_068429.1:8503855-8538855 GCF_023373465.1 Oncorhynchus keta | reverse complement strand
TCTCTCCCTCTCTCTCTCTCCTCTCTCTCTCTCTCTCTCTCTCTCTCTCTCTCTCTCTCTGTCTCTATCTGTCTCATTCTGTCTATCTCCTCTCTCTCCTCTCTCTCTATCCTCTCTCTCTCTCTCTCTCTCCTCTATCTGTCTCATTCTGTCTATCTCCTCTCATTATCTCTCTGTCTCTGTCTGTCTCTGTCTCTCTCTCTCTCTCTCTCTCTCTCTCTCTCTCTCTCTCTCTCTCTCTCTCTCTCTCTCTCTCTCTCTCTCTCTCTCTCTCCTCTCTCTCTCTCTCTCTCTCTCTCTCTCTCTCTCTCTCTCTCTGTCTCTATGTCTATGTCTGTCTCTGTCTCTCGCTCTCGCTCTCTCTCTCCTCGCTCTCTCTCTCTATCTGTCTCATTCTGTCTATCTCCTCTCATTCTCTCTCTTTCTCTCTCTCTCTCTCTCTCTATCTGTCTCATTCTGTCTATCTCCTCTCTCCTCTCATTCTCTCTCTCTCTGTCTCTCTCTCTCTCTCTCTCCCTCTTCCCTTTTCTTTTCGCCCATCTCAGACGGAAAAGGCGGAACTTCAGCAAGCAGGCCACGGAGATCCTGAACGAGTACTTCTACTCACACCTCAGCAACCCTTACCCGAGCGAGGAGGCCAAGGAGGAACTAGCAAAAAAGTGCAGCATCACCGTGTCCCAGGTGAGTGACGCTACAATACACATCCACCACCTGATACGTATATATGACTTCATGAGAGATAAAGTACCGCTTGTCCAGTGGTGCCAGTAACACTATTCTGTCATCTACTTTTCGAGTACCAGTGAATTGAGTATACCTTTGAGGGCTCCTGATTGGCTGAAGGTTGTGGCTACCAGGAAGTGCCATGAACATGCATTGTTTTACAGTTGGCTGTAGATTCCTTCCCAATGTGCATGCCCCCCCCATCATTCCCACCTGCCACGTGTGTGTGTATTGTGTATGTGTTGTCTCGGTCTGTCAGATCTGCTCAGCCTTGTGACACTGTGACAGCGGTGAAAGGGAACTGGAGCGTGTGATGCTGGACGGAGCGTTCGGTCGCTGCGCTAGCCAAGCGCTACGTGCTAACACGTATTTTTTTTAAAAAGTGACCTGCATAGGCCGTGCGTAGGTGGTCACCATTCCTCCAACCCCCTACTCCAACACAACTAGACCTTCTTTATCTATAGGCATTAGACTTTCTTCAACGGAAAGCCCTATTTTACCCTAAGCATGTTTCCTTTTCCCAATGCCCCCCCCCCCCGTGCTCCTAACAACCACATCAATGTCTACTTATCTAGTTACTATCATGTGAGAAACTACTCTCACACCTTTAATTAACAGTATTCCTCAGTTAGGATTTCTAGTGGTTCTGTTTTCTTGGTCCCCCAAAAAATATAAGAGATCATCCCAGTTTGCGCCACAAAAAAAAAAAAAAAAATGCCCTTTTGAAATTTGGGTCTGTAGTAGTAATTGGTGCCTTCCAGCGTAAAGTTGTCCCCCCCCCCATTTTATTTTTCTCCGTGTTGTTAAGCCGTAAAGCATCTGATGTGAAATGTTGTCTCTTTTGTGTTGGGGGAGGGGGTGTGGCCTGAGTGCAGACCTGTCATATGCTGTAAAAAGCCCATTCTTTTCTGCCTTCAGGGTGTGGGAACCACCATCACAGTGTCACAGGTATGTTACGATCTCTCTCCTCATCTGCTCTGTGTTTTTCCTGTTGTCGTATGTCCATGGTCTATGATAATAATCTTGTGTTTTCTCAATACACAGTGGCAGGCTACTGTTCACATGGGACAAGATATACAGATGTATGTGCAGTGGGGCAAAAAAAAGTATTTAGTCAGCCACCAATTGTGCAAGTTCTCCCACTTAAAAAGATGAGAGAGGCCTGTAATTTTCCTCATAGGTACACTTCAACTATGACAGACAAAATGAGGAAAACAAATCCAGAAAATCACATTGTAGGATTTTTAAATGAATTTATTTGCAAATGATACTTTTTTGCCCCACTGTACAGTATAGAAAAAACATTCAAAAAATCCACACAGCCACATACATGCACGTGCACAGACAACCACTAACAGTCTTCATGACAGTTGCATGCAGTTTTACATAGACTACAGAGCAGACTACAGAGCAGACTATAGAACAGACTACAGAGCAGACTACAGAGCAGACTACAGAGCAGACTACAGAGCAGACTACAGAGCAGACTACAGAGCAGACTACAGAGCAGACTACAGAGCAGACTACAGAGCAGACTACAGAGCAGACTACAGAGCAGACCACAGAGCAGACTACAGAGCAGACTACAGAGCAGACTACAGAGCAGACTACAGAGCAGACTACAGAGCAGACTACAGAGCAGACTACATAGCAGACCACATAGCAGACTACAGAGCAGAGTACAGAGCAGACTACAGAGCAGACTACAGAGCAGACCACATAGCAGACTACAGAGCAGACTACAGAGCAGGCACTGGCTCCCTTCGTAGGAGCACCATGGATATGTCACTACACATATTATATACAGGTAGTGGTCACTCTCAGTGGATCAGAGCCCCTCACCTGTAGCCTGCCGGACAGATCTACCAACCTTTTGGCTGTCTTACTTTACAGCTTTATTTGAGTTAGTGGGAGTCTCTGAAGTAGACATTATCCATTAGGTTGTATGAACATCTCAGACAGAACATCAATCTAACGTGGTTGACAGGGGGGAGTCTATTGGCCTGGGGTGAGGAGGAGGAGAGGAGGAGCGGAGGAGAGGAGATGCTAGTGAATTATTGAGCGCAGCTGTTTGGTTTCTCTCTCTGGTGAGTTGGGGGGAGAGGCCGGAGTTGTCAGGTCCCGGTATGGAGCAATACGTCTCAGACTCCCTCTTTCTGTGCTCTCTCTGTTATAATGTATCTACCTCTCTCTCTCTCTCTCTCTCTCTCTCTCTCTCTCTCTCTCTCTCTCTCTCTCTCTCTCTCTCTCTCTCTCTCTCTCTCTCTCTCTCTCTCTCTCTCTCTCACCCTCCCTCTTTCTGTGCTCTCTCTGTTATACTGTATCGACCTCTCTCGCTGTGTCTCTCTCTCTCTCTGTCTCTCTCTCTCTATCCCTCTCTCACCCTCCCCCTTCCGGTGCCCTCTCTGTGCTCTCATATGTTCTCTTTCTCTTTCTCTCCATCTTTATCCTTCCCCCTCTCTCAGAGGTCAGATGACTTCCTCTGTTTATCTGTCTCTCACAGATTGTGTTTTAGGCTAGGTAGCCTAGCAGGTAGAGAGGTGAGCCAGCAGCCGGAGGGTTTCCAGTTCGAATGCCAGGTCTGATGAGGAAATCATTTGACGGGAAGCAAGCTGGCAGCCGGAGGGTTGCCTGTATCAAATCCTAGATGCTATCGCCTGCCGTTGTGCCCTTGAGCACAGCACATAACCTCCGACAATAACTGTTCCACAGGCACCCAGTGTAACAGTCCCCTGCTCCAACCTCTATATGTCTGTAACAGTCCCCTCCTCCAACCTCTATATGTCTGTAACAGTCCCCTGCTCCAACCTCTATATGTCTGTAACAGTCCCCTGCTATATGTCTGTAACAGTCCCCTGCTCTAACCTCTATATGTCTGTAACAGTCCCTTCCCCTGCTCCAACCTCTATATGTCTGTAACAGTTCCTCCAACCTCTGTCTGTAACAGTCCCTAACATCCCCTGCTTATATGTCTGGTCCCCTGCTCCAGAACCTCTATATGTCTGTAACAGTCCCCTGCTCTAACCTCTATATGTCTGTAACAGTCCCTGTCTATATATGTCTGTAACAGTCCCCTCCTCCAACCTCTATATGTCTGTAACAGTCCCCTCCTCCAACCTCTATATGTCTGTAACAGTCCCCTGCTCCAACCTCTATATGTCTGTAACAGTCCCTGCTCCAACCTCTCCAACCTCTATATGTCTGTAACAGTCCCCTGCTCCAACATCTCCAACCTCTATATGTCTGTAACAGTCCCCTGCTCCAACCTCTATATGTCTGTAACAGTCCCCTGCTCCAACCTCTATATGTCTGTAACAGTCCCATGCTCCAACCTCTATATGTCTGTAACAGTCCCCTGCTCCAACCTCTATATGTCTGTAACAGTCCCCTGCTCCAACCTCTATATGTCTGTAACAGTCCCCTGCTCCAACCTCTATATGTCTGTAACAGTCCCCTGCTCCAACCTCTATATGTCTGTAACAGTCCCCTGCTCCAACCTCTATATGTCTGTAACAGTCCTCTGCTCTAACCTCTATATGTCTGTAACAGTCCCCTGCTCCAACCTCTATATGTCTGTAACAGTCCCCTGATCCAACCTCTATATGTCTTTAAGAGTCCCCTGCTCCAACCTCTATATGTCTGTAACAGTCCCTGCTCCAACCTCTATATGTCTGTAACAGTCCCCTCCTCCAACCTCTATATGTCTGTAACAGTCCCCTGCTCCAACCTCTCTAACCTCTATATGTCTGTAACAGTCCCCTGCTCCAACCTCTATATGTCTGTAACAGTCCCCTGCTCTAACCTCTATATGTCTGTAACAGTCCCCTGATCCAACCTCTATATGTCTTTAAGAGTCCCCTGCTCCAACCTCTATATGTCTGTAACAGTCCCCTCCTCCAACCTCTAGTCTGTAACAGTCCCCTGCTCCAACCTCTATATGTCTGTAACAGTCCCCTGCTCCAACCTCTATATGTCTGTAACAGTCCCCTGCTCCAACCTCTATATGTCTGTAACAGTCCCCTGCTCCAACCTCTATATGTCTGTAACAGTCCCCTGCTCCAACCTCTATATGTCTGTAACAGTCCCCTGCTCCAACCTCTATATGTCTGTAACAGTCCCCTGATCCAACCTCTATATGTCTGTAACAGTCCCCTGCTCCAACCTCTATATGTCTGTAACAGTCCCCTGCTCCAACCTCTATATGTCTGTAACAGTCCCCTGCTCCAACCTCTATATGTCTGTAACAGTCCCCTGCTCCAACCTCTATATGTCTGTAACAGTCCCCTGATCCAACCTCTATATGTCTGTAACAGTCCCCTAACATCCCCTGCTCCAACCTCTATATGTCTGTAACAGTCCCCTGCTCCAACCTCTATATGTCTGTAACAGTCCCCTGCTCCAACCTCTATATGTCTGTAACAGTCCCCTGCTCCAACCTCTCCAACCTCTATATGTCTGTAACAGTCCCCTGCTCCAACCACTCCAACCTCTATATGTCTGTAACAGTCCCCTGCTCCAACCTCTATATGTCTGTAACAGTCCCCTGCTACAACCTCTCTAACCTCTATATGTCTGTAACAGTCCCCTGCTCCAACCTCTCTAACCTCTATATGTCTGTAACAGTCCCCTGCTCCAACCTCTCTCTATATGTCTGTAACAGTCCCCTGCTCCAACCTCTCTAACCTCTATATGTCTGTAACAGTCCCCTGCTCCAACCTCTATATGTCTGTAACAGTCCCCTGCTCCAACCTCTATATGTCTGTAACAGTCCCCTGCTCCAACCTCTCCAACCTCTATATGTCTGTAACAGTCCCCTGCTCCAACCTCTCTAACCTCTATATGTCTGTAACAGTCCCCTGCTCCAACCTCTCTAACCTCTATATGTCTGTAACCAACCTCTCCAACCTCTATATGTCTGTAACAGTCCCCTGCTCCAACCTCTCCAACCTCTATATGTCTGTAACAGTCCCCTGCTCCAACCTCTCCAACCTCTATATGTCTGTAACAGTCCCCTGCTCCAACCTCTCCAACCTCTATATGTCTGTAACAGTCCCCTGCTCCAACCTCTCCAACCTCTATATGTCTGTAACAGTCCCCTGCTCCAACCTCTCCAACCTCTATATGTCTGTAACAGTCCCCTGCTCCAACCTCTATATGTCTGTAACAGTCCCCTGCTCCAACCTCTCCAACCTCTATATGTCTGTAACAGTCCCCTGCTCCAACCTCTCTAACCTCTATATGTCTGTAACAGTCCCCTGCTCCAACCTCTCCAACCTCTATATGTCTGTAACAGTCCCCTGCTCCAACCTCTATATGTCTGTAACAGTCCCCTGCTCCAACCTCTATATGTCTGTAACAGTCCCCTGCTCCAACCTCTATATGTCTGTAACAGTCCCCTGCTCCAACCTCTCCAACCTCTATATGTCTGTAACAGTCCCCTGCTCCAACCTCTCCAACCTCTATGTCTGTAACAGTCCCCTGCTCCAACCTCTCCAACCTCTATATGTCTGTAACAGTCCCCTGCTCCAACCTCTATATGTCTGTAACAGTCCCCTGCTCCAACCTCTCCAACCTCTATATGTCTGTAACAGTCCCCTGCTCCAACCTCTATATGTCTGTAACAGTCCCCTGCTCCAACCTCTCCAACCTCTATGTCTGTAACAGTCCCCTGCTCCAACCTCTATATGTCTGTAACAGTCCCCTGCTCCAACCTCTATATGTCTGTAACAGTCCCCTGCTCCAACCTCTATATGTCTGTAACAGTCCCCTAACATCCCCTGCTCCAACCTCTATATGTCTGTAACAGTCCCCTGCTCCAACCTCTATATGTCTGTAACAGTCCCCTGCTCCAACCTCTATATGTCTGTAACAGTCCCCTGCTCCAACCTCTCCAACCTCTGCCTCTGTATTTCTGGTTGTCTATGGGAGGTTGAGATAAAGCAGATGTCCCATTTCAGTTCGAACCTTGTGTCTTCTATGTCTTCACGGTTCCTTTCTTGCTTAATTCATGCATCTCCACTACCATCTCCACTAGCATCTCCAGTAGCATGTCCACTACCATCTCCACTAGCATCACCAGTAGCATCTCCGCTAGCATCTCCGCTAGCATCTCCGCTAGCCTCTCCACTAGCCTCTCCACTAGCCTCTCCGCTAGCTTCTCCAGTAGCATCTCCACCAGCATCTCCACTAGCATCTCCACTATCATCTCCAGTAGCATCTCCACTAGCATCTCCGCTAGCATCTCCGCTAGCATCTCCGCTAGCCTCTCCACTAGCATCTCCACTAGCATCTCCACTAACATCTCCAGTAGCATCTCCACTAGCATCTCCGCTAGCATCTCCGCTAGCATCTCCACTAGCCTCTCCACTAGCCTCTCCGCTAACTTCTCCAGTAGCATCTCCACTAGCATCTCCACTAGCTTCTCCACTAGCTTCTCCAGTAGCATCTCCACTAGCATCTCCACTAGTATCTCCACTATCATCTCCAGTAGCATCTCCACTAGCATCTCCACTAGCTTCTCCAGTAGCATCTCCACTAGCATCTCCACTAGCATCTCCACTATCATCTCCACTAGCATCTCCACTATCATCTCCAGTAGCATCTCCACTATCATCTCCACTATCATCTCCAGTAGCATCTCCACTATCATCTCCAGTAGCATCTCCACTATCATCTCCACTATCATCTCCAGTAGCATCTCCACTATCATCTCCAATAGCTTCTCCACTCATCTCCACTAGCATCTCCAGCATCTCCACTAGCATCTCCACTATCATCTCCACTATCATCTCCAGTAGCATCTCCACTATCATCTCCAATAGCATCTCCACTATCATCTCCACTATCATCTCCAGTAGCATCTCCGCTAGCATCTCCACTATCATCTCCAGTAGCATCTCCACTAGCATCTCCACTAGCATCTCCACTATCATCTCCACTAGCATCTCCACTATCATCTCCGCTAGCATCTCCACTATCATCTCCAGTAGCATCTCCACTATCATCTCCACTAGCATCTCCACTAGCATCTCCACTATCATCTCCACTAGCATCTCCACTAGCATCTCCACTAGCATCTCCACTATCATCTCCACTAGCATCTCCACTATCATCTCCGCTAGCATCTCCACTATCATCTCCAGTAGCATCTCCACTATCATCTCCACTAGCATCTCCACTAGCATCTCCACTATCATCTCCACTAGCATCTCCACTATCATCTCCGCTAGCATCTCCACTATCATCTCCAGTAGCATCTCCACTAGCATCTCCACTAGCATCTCCGCTAGCATCTCCACTATCATCTCCAGTAGCATCTCCGCTAGCATCTCCACTATCATCTCCAGTAGCATCTCCACTATCATCTCCACTAGCATCTCCACTAGCATCTCCACTATCATCTCCACTAGCATCTCCACTATCATCTCCGCTAGCATCTCCACTATCATCTCCAGTAGCATCTCCACTAGCATCTCCACTAGCATCTCCACTATCATCTCCACTAGCATCTCCACTAGCATCTCCACTATCATCTCCAGTAGCATCTCCGCTAGCATCTCCAGTAGCATCTCCACTAGCCTCTCCGCTAGCATCTCCGCTGGCCGTCTCTCTCTTTCCTCCTCTCTCTATTCTCCTTACAGCTCTTGAACCAGTAGCCTAGCCCGATCCGTTTTCCCAGGCGTATCAATATAGTTTGGTCTCTTATTTTGAGAAATTTAAAAATATATATATTTGAGAAAAGAAGGACCTTGCTCTTGCTTGCTGGATACAAAATAGGCTACCGTGTTCACAGAGTGCAATAAAGGGAAATACTGTGTTCTCCCCGCGCTCCAATGTTTATCTTTACAATGACATGTATTAAGTCAGAATGCCCAATGTTAGAATGTTTCCAATCAAATTCATGCATTAAGTTAGAATGTTTTGAACATTGCCCGAAAGGCCAGTCTCGTTGGCCAATGACGGACTGGAAAGAAGAGGAATGTAGTTGCTGAACTGAGACAGGGTAGCCTAGTGGTTAGAGTGTAGAGGCGGCAGGGTAGCCTAGTGGTTAGAGTGTAGAGGCGGCAGGGTAGCCTAGTGGTTAGAGTGTAGAGGTGGCAGGGTAGCCTAGTGGTTAGAGTGTAGAGGCGGCAGGGTAGCCTAGTGGTTAGAGTGTAGAGGCGGCAGGGTAGCCTAGTGGTTAGAGTGTAGAGGCGGCAGGGTAGCCTAGTGGTTAGAGTGTAGAGGCGGCAGGGTAGCCTAGTGGTTAGAGTGTAGAGGCGGCAGGGTAGCCTAGTGGTTAGAGTGTAGAGGCGGCAGGGTAGCCTAGTGGTTAGAGTGTAGAGGTGGCAGGGTAGCCTAGTGGTTAGAGTGTAGAGGCGGCAGGGTAGCCTAGTGGTTAGAGCGTTGGACTAGAAACCGAAAGGTTGCAAGTTCGAATCCCCGAGCTGACAAGGTACAAATCTGTTGTTCTGCCCCTGAACAAGGCAGTTAACCCACTGTTCCTAGGCTGTCATTGAAAATAAGATTTTGTTCTTAACTAGGAAAATAAAGAAAAAATAAATAACCAGGTTATAATAGACAGACCAATCCTGACAATCTTTAGAGAATGTGCCACTTTCTTGGAATGAATTGTTGTGTTGTAAATGCATGAGCCTCGGTAACCATAGAAATACAATGTGTTCTATTTCTATGGCCACAACATTGACATTAGACAGTAGGTTAGTCCAAATATTATTCTCCTAGATGGAATACTCATCGCACTCTTTGGTGACAGCTGTAGATTGGTGATAGTTGGCTGGCCATCCACACGACAGTCCTGATTGGTCCTTGCAGACTCTGGGACTGGAATATGAGCGACTCTCGTCCACAATGCTTTATTTATTTATCTAATTTTGAGTTGAAATCATGACTGGCCGAAACGTCACGACTTTAACTCAGAATTAGGTCAATAAAACATCAAGATTTTAATTGTGAGCAAGAGTCGCTCTTGTTTACTTCAGAATGCTCCTTTTGCTCACGTTCGGTTGACTCCTCCTACTCCTCTCCAGGGGCGGGAACAACCTGAAGTAATGTTTTTTCAAAATGGTGGACAATGTCTGACTCACTACATTATTTCCCCTTTATCTCTCATCCTTCCCTCTCTCTCTCTCTCTTTCTCTCTCTCTCTCTCTCTCTCTCTCTCTAATCCCTTTCCTGGAACTTGCCGATGTCCTACTCAGGTGTCCAATTGGTTCGGCAACAAGAGGATCCGGTACAAGAAGAACATCGGCAAGTTCCAGGAGGAGGCTAACCTCTATGCAGCCAAGACAGCGGTGACAGCAACCCACGCTGTGGCAGCAGCCATCCACAACAGCCAGGCCAACTCACCCACCACGCCCAACTCTGGTAGGCACACTCGGTGGTAAGACCAGAGTCGTATGTATATGTTGCGGTAAATGTGTAAAAACACGGTAACATATATATATATATATATATAGATTTGGATAGTAACACAGGAAGTGGTGTTCGATACTGATGATTTCTGGTTTCGCTGTTATTGCTGCTTCCTAGTTTCTTGTTTTTTCCTACTCTTGTAATTGATTCATTTTTCTTTTGTTATTTTGTTTTCATTGTTTCACTTATTCAACTTTCTAAGAAGTAATATATTGTAGACGAGGGGTATCAAACATACGGCCCATGGGATCCAAAAAATAAATAAAACCATCTATATACATTTAAAAAATAAATGAAAACTGTGTATAAATGATATTGGACCTACATTTATGCAGTCTTTTCACTCGGTCCAGGTTGCTAACAATCACTGAAATGAAAGCTAGAGGGTCAAGGAGCATAAAACAATTCCCCAAACTATGGTTAGAGGGCTATTTGTTTCTCTCACCATCTTGACTGACAATTGTTTGGTCCATTTTGACTGCAAGGAAATATAACACATTTAGAATACGACCCTCCAGACCTCTGTAAAGACTGAATGAGGCCTGCGGAGGCAGAGTGAGTTTGACACCCCTGTGACTGTGGTACTGCTAGGGATAGTTGGGTGGCTGGTTGCTAGGGGTAGTTGGGTGGGTGGTTGCTAGGGGTAGTTGGGTGGCTGGTTGCTAGGGGTAGTTGGGTGGCTGGTTGCTAGGGGTAGTTGGGTGGGTGGTTGCTAGGGGTAGTTGGGTGGCTGGTTGCTAGGGGTAGTTGGGTGGCTGGTTGCTAGGGGTAGTTGGGTGGCTGGTTGCTAGGGGTAGTGGCGTGTGTGGTTGCTAGGGGTAGTTGGGTGGGTGGTGGGCGGGAGGGAGAGAGGGAGGGACATCTGGCATTGTTTGTTAAAATTGCAAATGACAATTAAATATTGATAATAAAAATCAACACAACAAATTATTAAAATGTTCACGCTCTGACGTCAAATCAAATCAAACCTAAGCCCATGTTTTTTTTTTTTATCTTCATTTAATGTTCTATAGCAGTGCTTACAATTCCAATACAATTGATGTAGGCAATGAGACTCGGGGCTTAATGAAGTCATGATGGGAGGTTTTCAAGTCCCTTCCATTTTCTGTTATCCAGGCTTCCAGATGAAAGATGAGGAATTTCAACTGGACTCTGCCGAGAGCAAAAACTCCCTTTTAACCAACATGTTCACCGCCGGTACTGGTTCTCTTTTAGGAAACCTTTTATGTGTTGTGGTCATTCATCCCACCTAGAACTGGTCCTTCCATCGGCCCCTTCTCACACCCCCGACCATAGTGGAAGCTTGTCTCCCTCTCCAACACCTCAACCTGAATTCAATTGGTTTCATTTAGGATATGAGTACACTAGTTCCTGTTTAGGTTGCTTCATTTAGGATACGAGTACGCTAGTTCCTGTTTAGGTTGCTTCATTTAGGATAAGAGTACGCTAGTTCCTGTTTAGGCTGCTTCATTTAGGATACGAGTACGCTAGTTCCTGTTTAGGTTGCTTCATTTAGGATATGAGTACACTAGTTCCTGTTTAGGTTGCTTCATTTAGGATATGAGTACACTAGTTCCTGTTTAGGTTGCTTCATTTAGGATACGAGTACGCTAGTTCCTGTTTAGGTTGCTTCATTTAGGATACGAGTACGCTAGTTCCTGTTTAGGCTGCTTCATTTAGGATACGAGTACGCTAGTTCCTGTTTAGGTTTCTTCATTTAGGATATGAGTACAGTAGTTCCTGTTTAGGTTGCTTCATTTAGGATATGAGTACGCTAGTTCCTGTTTAGGTTGCTTCATTTAGGATATGAGTACACTAGTTCCTGTTTAGGTTGCTTCATTTAGGATATGAGTACGCTAGTTCCTGTTTAGGTTGCTTCATTTAGGATATGAGTACGCTAGTTCCTGTTTAGGTTGCTTCATTTAGGAAAAGAGTACGCTAGTTCCTGTTTAGGTTGCTTCATTTAGGAAAAGAGTACGCTAGTTCCTGTTTAGGTTGCTTCATTTAGGATATGAGTACACTAGTTCCTGTTTAGGTTGCTTCATTTAGGATACGAGTACGCTAGTTCCTGTTTAGGTTGCTTCATTTAGGATATGAGTACGCTAGTTCCTGTTTAGGTTGCTTCATTTAGGATACGAGTACGCTAGTTCCTGTTTAGGTTGCTTCATTTAGGATATGAGTACACTAGTTCCTGTTTAGGTTGCTTCATTTAGGATATGAGTACGCTAGTTCCTGTTTAGGTTGCTTCATTTAGGATACGAGTACACTAGTTCCTGTTTCATCTCCCTTCCCTCTGTCCTTACTCTCTCTGTTTTCATCTCCCTTCCCTCGGTCCTTACTCTCTCTGTTTTCATCTCCCTTCCCTCTGTCCTTACTCTCTCTGTTTTCATCTCCCTTCCCTCGGTCCTTACTCTCTCTGTTTTCATCTCCCTTCCCTCTGTCCTTACTCTCTCTGTTTTCATCTCCCTTCCCTCTGTCCTTACTCTCTCTGTTTTCATTTCCCTTCCCTCGGTCCTTACTCTCTCTGTTTTCATTTCCCTTCCCTCGGTCCTTACTCTCTCTGTTTTCATTTCCCTTCCCTCTGTCCTTACTCTCTCTGTTTTCATTTCCCTTCCCTCTGTCCTTACTCTCTCTGTTTTCATTTCCCTTCCCTCGGTCCTTACTCTCTCTGTTTTCATTTCCCTTCCCTCTGTCCTTACTCTCTCTGTTTTCATTTCCCTTCCCTCGGTCCTTACTCTCTCTGTT
This sequence comes from Oncorhynchus keta, assembly GCF_023373465.1. Lineage (NCBI taxonomy): Eukaryota > Metazoa > Chordata > Actinopteri > Salmoniformes > Salmonidae > Oncorhynchus > Oncorhynchus keta. The sequence continues at coordinate 8,525,973 of NC_068429.1, read as the reverse complement.
TTCATCTCTTTCTTTTGTCCTTTCTATATCTACAGTCTTCTTGTTTTGGATAGTTTAGTTGTCCGGATGTATCGATCAGTGAGTGTAATGTAGTGTGACGTTGCCCCTAGACGCATATCTTGGGGTCAGTTTAGCACTTCCCCCACTAATGGTTAAGATTAGGATTGGGTAAAGGGAAGCTGATCCTAGATCTGTATGTGTTCTTATATTCAGCTACTTCCATCTCTCCTCTCCAGGTTCCTCTGCCTCTTTTAGCCTCCCTAACTCTGGGGACATGTTCATGAGCATGCAGAGTCTGAATGGGGCCTCTTACCAGGGGGCTCAAGTCGGAGCTAATGTGCAGTCACAGGTAGGTCAGGGTGAGAGGTCAGGAAGAGAGGTCAGGGTTCAAGGCTTTACTTAAGGGTCACATACTATTGACTGTACTAGGTTTGGGGTCAATACCCTTTAAAAACAAATTGGAGTCATTCCATGAATTGGAATAATGGAGACAATTTGGCCTTCACTTTCTCTGAGGATTTCGTTGAATTAAATGGAATGATTTTGAGTTTGAATGAGATTGGACTTCAACTCAAAACCGTAGCAATTCATTGATAGTCGACTGGTAATGTCCAGTCTGGGTACAGCAGGACATTATACTGTCGGTTATGCAGCTTGATTATTTATTATCTTAGAAGGTGTTCGTCAGGTGTAAGAAATATGGCTTTAGATATTATAGACCTTTTGACATATTTCTGTATTTCTATATGACAGTATATTGTAGATTACAGGTTCTGTTATATGAGAAGGTTGAGTGTCTGGCTTTGACTTGAGCTCTTGGGCTGGGATTCCCCACTTTCTTTACTTACCTGTCCCGTGTCTGTTCTATACTGTCTCATGTCTGTTCGATACTGTCCCATGTCTGTTCTTTACTGTCCCATGTCTCTTCTTTACTGTCCCATGTCTGTTCTATACTGTCCCGTGTCTGTTCTATCCTGTCCCATGTCTGTTCTATACTTTCCCATGTCTGTCATTTATTTTAATGTCCCGTGTCGGTTCTATACTGTCCTGTGTCTGTTCTGTTCTATACTGTCCCGTGTCTGTTCTGTTCTATACTGTCTGTTCTATACTGTCCCGTGTCTGTTCTATACTGTCCCATGTCTGTTCTGTTCTATACTGTCCCATGTCTGTTCTATACTGTCCCATGTCTGTTCTATACTGTCCCATGTCTGTTCTTTACTTTACTGTCCCATGTCTGTTCTGTTCTATACTGTCCCATGTCTGTTCTGTTCTATACTGTCCCATGTCTGTTCTTTACTGTCCCATGTCTGTTCTTTACTTTACTGTCCCATGTCTGTTCTTTACTGTCCCATGTCTGTTCTATACTGTCTCATGTCTGTTCTTTACTGTCCCATGTCCGTTCTATACTGTCTCATATCTGTTCTTTATTGTCTCATATCTGTTCTTTACTGTCTCATGTCTGTTCCATACTGTCCCGTGTCTGTTCTATACTGTCTCATATCTGTTCTTTACTGTCCCATGTCTGTTCTTTATTGTCCCATGTCTGTTCTGTTCTATACTGTCTCATGTCTGTTCTTTACTGTCCCATGTCTGTTCTTTACTTTATTGTCCCATGTCTGTTCTGTTCTATACTGTCTCATGTCTGTTCTTTACTGTCCCATGTCTGTTCTATACTGTCCCATGTCTGTTCTTTACTGTCTCATATCTGTTCTTTACTGTCCCATGTCTGTTCTTTACTGTCCCATGTCTGTTCTTTATTGTCCCATGTCTGTTCTGTTCTATATACTGTCTCATGTCTGTTCTTTACTGTCCCATGTCTGTTCTTTACTTTACTGTCCCATGTCTGTTCTGTTCTATACTGTCCCGTGTCTGTTCTGTTCTTTACTGTCCCATGTCTGTTCTGTTCTTTACTGTCCCATGTCTGTTCTTTACTGTCTCATGTCTGTTCTATACTGTCCCATGTCTGTTCTTTACTGTCTCATATCTGTTCTTTACTGTCCCATGTCTGTTCTTTACTGTCCCATGTCTGTTCTTTATTGTCCCATGTCTGTTCTGTTCTATACTGTCTCATGTCTGTTCTTTACTGTCCCATGTCTGTTCTTTACTTTACTGTCCCATGTCTGTTCTGTTCTATACTGTCCCGTGTCTGTTCTGTTCTTTACTGTCCCATGTCTGTTCTGTTCTTTACTGTCCCATGTCTGTTCTTTACTGTCCCATGTCTGTTCTGTTCTTTACTGTCCCATGTCTGTTCTTTACTGTCTCATGTCTGTTCTATACTGTCCCATGTCTGTTCTTTACTGTCTCATGTCTGTTCTATACTGTCCCATGTCTGTTCTATACTGTCCCATGTCTGTTCTTTACTGTCTCATGTCTGTTCTATACTGTCCCATGTCTGTTCTATACTGTCCCATGTCTGTTCTTTACTGTCCCATGTCTGTTCTTTACTGTCCCATGTCTGTTCTTTATTGTCCCATGTCTGTTCTGTTCTATACTGTCTCATGTCTGTTCTATACTGTCCCATGTCTGTTCTTTACTTTACTGTCCCATGTCTGTTCTATACTGTCCCATGTCTGTTCTATACTGTCCCATGTCTGTTCTGTTCTATACTGTCTCATGTCTGTTCTATACTGTCCCATGTCTGTTCTTTATTGTCCCATGTCTGTTCTTTACTTTACTGTCCCATGTCTGTTCTGTTCTTTACTGTCCCATGTCTGTTCTGTTCTTTACTGTCCCATGTCTGTTCTTTACTGTCCCATGTCTGTTCTTTACTGTCTCATGTCTGTTCTATACTGTCCCATGTCTGTTCTTTACTTTACTGTCCCATGTCTGTTCTTTACTGTCCCATGTCTGTTCTATACTGTCTCATGTCTGTTCTTTACTGTCCCATGTCCGTTCTATAATGTCTCATATCTGTTCTTTATTGTCTCATATCTGTTCTTTACTGTCTCATGTCTGTTCCATACTGTCCCGTGTCTGTTCTATACTGTCCCATGTCTTTTCTTTACTGTCTCATATCTGTTCTTTACTGTCCCATGTCTGTTCTATACTGTCTCATGTCTGTTCTATACTGTCCCATGTCTGTTCTTTACTGTCTCATATCTGTTCTTTACTGTCCCATGTCTGTTCTTTACTGTCCCATGTCTGTTCTTTACTGTCCCATGTCTGTTCTTTATTGTCCCATGTCTGTTCTGTTCTATACTGTCTCATGTCTGTTCTTTACTGTCCCATGTCTGTTCTATACTGTCCCATGTCTGTTTTGTTCTTTACTGTCCCATGTCTGTTCTGTTCTTTACTGTCCCATGTCTGTTCTTTACTGTCTCATGTCTGTTCTATACTGTCCCATGTCTGTTCTTTACTGTCTCATGTCTGTTCTATACTGTCCCATGTCTGTTCTATACTGTCCCATGTCTGTTCTTTACTGTCCCATGTCTGTTCTTTACTGTCCCATGTCTGTTCTTTATTGTCCCATGTCTGTTCTGTTCTATACTGTCTCATGTCTGTTCTTTACTGTCCCATGTCTGTTCTTTACTTTACTGTACCATGTCTGTTCTGTTCTATACTGTCCCATGTCTGTTCTGTTCTTTACTGTCCCATGTCTGTTCTGTTCTTTACTGTCCCATGTCTGTTCTTTACTTTACTGTCCCATGTCTGTTCTGTTCTATACTGTCCCATGTCTGTTCTGTTCTTTACTGTCTCATGTCTGTTCTTTATTGTCCCATGTCTGCTCTGTTCTTTACTGTCCCATGTCTGTTCTGTTCTGTCCCATGTCTGTTCTTTACTGTCTCATATCTGTTCTTTACTGTCCCGTGTCTGTTCTTTACTGTCCCATGTCTGTTCTTTATTGTCCCATGTCTGTTCTGTTCTATACTGTCTCATGTCTGTTCTGTTCTTTACTGTCCCATGTCTGTTCTGTTCTTTACTGTCTCATGTCTGTTCTTTACTGTCTCATGTCTGTTCTATACTGTCTCATGTCTGTTCTGTTCTATTACTGTCTCATGTCTGTTCTTTACTGTCTCATGTCTGTTCTATACTGTCCCATGTCTGTTCTATACTGTCCCATGTCTGTTCTTTACTGTCCCATGTCTGTTCTTTACTGTCCCATGTCTGTTCTTTACTTTACTGTCCCATGTCTGTTCTGTTCTATACTGTCCCATGTCTGTTCTGTTCTTTACTGTCCCATGTCTGTTCTGTTCTTTACTGTCCCATGTCTGTTCTTTACTTTACTGTCCCATGTCTGTTCTATTCTATACTGTCCCATGTCTGTTCTGTTCTTTACTGTCCCATGTCTGTTCTGTTCTTTACTGTCTCATGTCTGTTCTTTATTGTCCCATGTCTGTTCTGTTCTATACTGTCTCATGTCTGTTCTTTACTTTACTGTCCCATGTCTGTTCTGTTCTATACTGTCCCATGTCTGTTCTTTACTTTACTGTCCCATGTCTGTTCTTTACTGTCTCATGTCTGTTCTTTACTGTCCCATATCTGTTCTTTATTGTCCCATGTCTGTTCTGTTCTATACTGTCTCATGTCTGTTCTTTACTGTCCCATGTCTGTTCTTTACTTTACTGTCCCATGTCTGTTCTTTACTTTACTGTCCCATGTCTGTTCTGTTCTTTACTGTCCCATGTCTGTTCTGTTCTTTACTGTCCCATGTCTGTTCTTTCTTTACTGTCCCATGTCTGTTCTTTACTGTCTCATGTCTGTTCTATACTGTCCCATGTCTGTTCTTTGCTGTCCCATGTCTGTTCTATACTGTCCCATGTCTGTTCTATACTGTCCCATGTCTGTTCTTTACTGTCCCATGTCTGTTCTTTACTGTCCCATGTCTGTTCTTTATTGTCCCATGTCTGTTCTGTTCTATACTGTCTCATGTCTGTTCTTTACTGTCCCATGTCTGTTCTTTCTTTACTGTCTCATGTCTGTTCTATACTGTCCCATGTCTGTTCTGTTCTTTACTGTCTCATGTCTGTTCTGTTCTATACTGTCCCATGTCTGTTCTTTACTGTCCCATGTCTGTTCTGTTCTATACTGTCCCATGTCTGTTCTGTTCTTTACTGTCTCATGTCTGTTCTTTACTGTCCCATGTCTGTTCTGTTCTTTACTGTCCCATGTCTGTTCTGTTCTATACTGTCCCATGTCTGTTCTGTTCTTTACTGTCCCATGTCTGTTCTTTCTTTACTGTCCCATGTCTGTTCTTTACTGTCCCATGTCTGTTCTGTTCTATACTGTCCCATGTCTGTTCTGTTCTTTACTGTCTCATGTCTGTTCTTTATTGTCCCATGTCTGCTCTGTTCTTTACTGTCCCATGTCTGTTCTGTTCTGTCCCATGTCTGTTCTTTACTGTCTCATATCTGTTCTTTACTGTCCCATGTCTGTTCTTTACTGTCCCGTGTCTGTTCTTTACTGTCCCATGTCTGTTCTTTATTGTCCCATGTCTGTTCTGTTCTATACTGTCTCATGTCTGTTCTGTTCTTTACTGTCCCATGTCTGTTCTGTTCTTTACTGTCTCATGTCTGTTCTTTACTGTCTCATGTCTGTTCTATACTGTCTCATGTCTGTTCTTTACTGTCTCATGTCTGTTCTATACTGTCCCATGTCTGTTCTATACTGTCCCATGTCTGTTCTTTACTGTCCCATGTCTGTTCTTTACTGTCCCATGTCTGTTCTTTCTTTACTGTCCCATGTCTGTTCTGTTCTATACTGTCCCATGTCTGTTCTTTACTGTCCCATGTCTGTTCTGGTCTATACTGTCTCATGTCTGTTCTTTACTTTACTGTCCCATGTCTGTTCTGCTCTTTACTGTCCCATGTCTGTTCTGTTCTTTACTGTTCCATGTCTGTTCTGTTCTTTACTGTCCCTTGTCTGTTCTTTATTGTCCCATGTCTGTTCTGTTCTATACTGTCTCATGTCTGTTCTTTACTTTACTGTCCCATGTCTGTTCTGTTCTATACTGTCCCATGTCTGTTCTTTACTTTACTGTCCCATGTCTGTTCTTTACTGTCTCATGTCTGTTCTTTACTGTCCCATATCTGTTCTTTATTGTCCCATGTCTGTTCTGTTCTATACTGTCTCATGTCTGTTTTTTACTGTCCCATGTCTGTTCTTTACTGTCCCATGTCTGTTCTTTACTTTACTGTCCCATGTCTGTTCTGTTCTATACTGTCCCATGTGTCTGTTTTGTTCTTTACTGTCCCATGTCTGTTCTGTTCTTTACTGTCCCATGTCTGTTCTTTACTGTCTCATGTCTGTTCTATACTGTCCCATGTCTGTTCTTTCTTTACTGTCTCATGTCTGTTCTTTACTGTCCCATGTCTGTTCTATACTGTCCCATGTCTGTTCTTTACTGTCCCATGTCTGTTCTTTACTGTCCCATGTCTGTTCTTTATGTCTGTCCCATGTCTGTTCTGTTCTATACTGTCTCATGTCTGTTCTTTACTGTCCCATGTCTGTTCTTTACTTTACTGTCTCATGTCTGTTCTATACTGTCCCATGTCTGTTCTGTTCTATACTGTCCCATGTCTGTTCTGTTCTTTACTGTCCCATGTCTGTTCTGTTCTTTACTGTCCCATGTCTGTTCTTTACTTTACTGTCCCATGTCTGTTCTGTTCTATACTGTCCCATGTCTGTTCTGTTCTTTACTGTCTCATGTCTGTTCTTTATTGTCCCATGTCTGTTCTTTCTTTACTGTCCCATGTCTGTTCTTTACTGTCCCATGTCTGTTCTTTACTGTCCCATGTCTGTTCTTTACTGTCCCATGTCTGTTCTTTACTGTCCCATGTCTGTTCTTTACTGTCCCATGTCTGTTCTTTACTTTACTGTCCCATGTCTGTTCTGTTCTATACTGTCCCATGTCTGTTCTGTTCTTTACTGTCCCATGTCTGTTCTGTTCTTTACTGTCTCATGTCTGTTCTTTACTGTCTCATGTCTGTTCTATACTGTCTCATGTCTGTTCTTTACTGTCTCATGTCTGTTCTATACTGTCCCATGTCTGTTCTATACTGTCCCATGTCTGTTCTTTACTGTCCCATGTCTGTTCTTTACTGTCCCATGTCTGTTCTTTACTTTACTGTCCCATGTCTGTTCTGTTCTATACTGTCCCATGTCTGTTCTGTTCTTTACTGTCCCATGTCTGTTCTTTACTTTACTGTCCCATGTCTGTTCTGTTCTATACTGTCCCATGTCTGTTCTGTTCTTTACTGTCCCATGTCTGTTCTGTTCTTTACTGTCCCATGTCTGTTCTATACTGTCCCATGTCTGTTCTTTCCTGTCCCATGTCTGTTCTTTACTTTACTGTCCCATGTCTGTTCTTTACTTTACTGTCCCATGTCTGTTCTTTACTTTACTGTCCCATGTCTGTTCTTTACTATCTCATGTCTGTTCTTTACTGTCCCATTTCTGTTCTTTACTGTCCCATGTCTGTTCTTTACTGTACCATGTCTGTTCTTTACTGTCCCATGTCTGTTCTTTATTTTACTTTACTGTCCCATGTCTGTTCTGTTCTATACTGTCCCATGTCTGTTCTTTACTGTCTCGTGTCTGTTCTTTACTGTCTCGTGTCTGTTCTTTACTGTCTCGTGTCTGTTCTATACTGTCCCATGTCTGTTCTTTACTGTCTCATGTCTGTTCTCTGTCCCATGTCTGTTCTGTTACTGTCCCATGTCTGTTCTTTACTGTCCCATGTCTGTTCTTTACTGTCCCATGTCTGTTCTTTGTTGTCCCATGTCTGTTCTGTTCTGTTACTGTCCCATGTCTGTTCTTTGTCTGTCTGTCCCATGTCTGTTCTTTATTTACTGTCCCATGTCTGTTCTGTCCCATGTCTGTTCTGTTCTATACTGTCCCATGTCTGTTTCTGTTCTTTACTGTCCCATGTCTGTTCTTTCTTTACTGTCCCATGTCTGTTCTGTTCTATACTGTCCCATGTCTGTTCTGTTCTTTACTGTCTCATGTCTGTTCTTTACTGTCCCATGTCTGCTCTGTTCTTTACTGTCCCATGTCTGTTCTTTATACTGTCCCATGTCTGTTCTGTTCTTTACTGTCCCATGTCTGTTCTGTTCTTTACTGTCCCATGTCTGTTCTTTACTGTCCCATGTCTGTTCTTACTGTCCCATGTCTGTCTGTTCTTTACTGTCTCATGTCTGTTCTTTATTGTCCCATGTCTGTTCTGTTCTTTACTGTCTCATGTCTGTTCTTTCTGTCCCATGTCTGTTCTTTACTGTCTCATATCTGTTCTTTACTGTCCCATGTCTGTTCTTTACTGTCCCATGTCTGTTCTTTACTGTCCCATGTCTGTTCTTTGCTTTGTCTGTCCCATGTCTGTTCTGTTCTATACTGTCCCATGTCTGTTCTGTTCTTTACTGTCCCATGTCTGTTCTGTTCTTTACTGTCTCATGTCTGTTCTTTACTGTCTCATGTCTGTTCTTACTGTCTCATGTCTGTTTTCTTTACTGTCTCATGTCTGTTCTATACTGTCCCATGTCTGTTCTATACTGTCCCATGTCTGTTCTTTCCTGTCTCATGTCTGTTCTATACTGTCCCATGTCTGTTCTTTACTTTACTGTCCCATGTCTGTTCTGTTCTTTACTGTCCCTTGTCTGTTCTTTACTGTCCCATGTCTGTTCTGTTCTTTACTGTCCCTTGTCTGTTCTTTACTGTCTCATGTCTGTTCTTTTCTTTACTGTCCCATGTCTGTTCTGTTCTTTACTGTCCCATGTCTGTTCTGTTCTATACTGTCCCGTGTCTGTTCTTTACTGTCCCATATCTGTTCTGGTCTATACTGTCTCATGTCTGTTCTTTACTTTACTGTCCCATGTCTGTTCTGCTCTTTACTGTCCCATGTCTGTTCTTTACTGTCCCATGTCTGTTCTTGTCTATACTGTCTCATGTCTGTTCTTTACTGTCCCATATCTGTTCTTTATTGTCCCATGTCTGTTCTGTTCTATACTGTCTCATGTCTGTTCTTTACTGTCCCATGTCCCATGTCTGTTCTTTACTTTACTGTCCCATGTCTGTTCTGTTCTATACTGTCCCATGTCTGTTCTGTTCTTTACTGTCCCATGTCTGTTCTTTACTGTCTCTGTCTGTTCTACTGTCCCATGTCTGTTCTTTACTGTCTCATGTCTGTTCTGTCCCATGTCTGTTCTGTTCTGTCCCATGTCTGTTCTTTACTGTCCCATGTCTGTTCTTTACTGTCTCATGTCTGTTCTTTACTGTCCCATGTCTGTTCTGTTCTATACTGTCCCATGTCTGTTCTTTACTGTCCCATGTCTGTTCTTTACTGTCTCATGTCTGTTCTATACTGTCCCATGTCTGTTCTGTTCTATACTGTCCCATGTCTGTTCTGTTCTTTACTGTCCCATGTCTGTTCTGTTCTTACTGTCCCATGTCTGTTCTTTGCTTTACTGTCCCATGTCTGTTCTGTTCTATACTGTCCCATGTCTGTTCTGTTCTTTACTGTCTCATGTCTGTTCTTTATTGTCCCATGTCTGTCTGTTCTTTACTGTCCCATGTCTGTTCTGTCCCATGTCTGTTCTTTACTGTCCCATGTCTGTTCTTTACTGTCCATGTCTGTTCTTTACTGTCCCATGTCTGTTCTTTACTGTCCCATGTCTGTTCTTTACTTTACTGTCCCATGTCTGTTCTGTTCTATACTGTCCCGTGTCTGTTCTGTTCTTTACTGTCCCATGTCTGTTCTGTTCTTTACTGTCTCATGTCTGTTCTTTACTGTCTTGTCTGTTCTTTACTGTCCCATGTCTGTTCTATACTGTCCATGTCTGTTCTTTACTGTCCCATGTCTGTTCTGTTCTATACTGTCCCATGTCTGTTCTTACTGTCTGTTCTTTTCTGTCCCATGTCTGTTCTTTACTGTCCCATGTCTGTTCTTGTCTGTTCTGTTCCATGTCTGTTCTGTTCTTTACTGTCCCATGTCTGTTCTGTTCTATACTGTCCCATGTCTGTTCTGTTCTTTACTGTCCCTGTTCTGTTCTTTGTCTGTTGTTCTTTACTGTCCCATGTCTGTTCTGTTCTATACTGTCTCATGTCTGTTCTTTACTGTCCCATGTCTGTTCTGTTCTATACTGTCCCATGTCTGTTCTTTTCTTTACTGTCCCATGTCTGTTCTTTACTGTCTCATGTCTGTTCTTTACTGTCCCATATCTGTTCTTTATTGTCCCATGTCTGTTCTGTTCTATACTGTCTCATGTCTGTTCTTTACTGTCCCATGTCTGTTCTTTACTTTACTGTCCCATGTCTGTTCTGTTCTATACTGTCCCATGTCTGTTCTGTTCTTTACTGTCCCATGTCTGTTCTTTACTGTCTCATGTCTGTTCTATACTGTCCCATGTCTGTTCTTTACTTTACTGTCCCATGTCTGTTCTTTACTGTCCCATGTCTGTTCTTTACTTTACTGTCCCCTGTCTGTTCTTTACTGTCCCATGTCTGTTCTATAATGTCCATGTCTGTTCTTTACTGTCCATGTCTGTTCTGTTGTCTGTTCTATACTGTCCCATGTCTGTTCTTTACTGTCTCTTCTGTTCTTTACTGTCCCATGTCTGTTCTATGTCTGTCTGTTCTATACTGTCCCATGTCTGTTCTTTACTGTCTCATATCTGTTCTTTACTGTCCCATGTCTGTTCTTTACTGTCCCATGTCTGTTCTTTACTGTCCTGTCTGTCTGTTCTTTACTGTCCATGTCTGTTCTTTACTGTCCCATGTCTGTTCTGTTCTATACTGTCCCATGTCTGTTCTGTTCTTTACTGTCCCATGTCTGTTCTGTTCTTTACTGTCCCATGTCTGTTCTGTACTGTCTCATGTCTGTTCTATACTGTCCCATGTCTGTTGTTCTATACTGTCCCATGTCTGTTCTATACTGTCCCATGTCTGTTCTATACTGTCCCATGTCTGTTCTTACTGTCCCATGTCTGTTCTTTACATGTCCCATGTCTGTTCTTTACTGTCCCATGTCTGTCTCTGTCTGTTCTTTACTGTCCCATGTCTGTTCTTTCTTTACTGTCCATGTCTGTTCTATACTGTCCCATGTCTGTTCTGTTCTATACTGTCCCATGTCTGTTCTGTTCTTTACTGTCCCATGTCTGTTCTGTTCTTTACTGTCCCATGTCTGTTCTGTTCTATACTGTCCCATGTCTGTTCTGTTCTTTACTGTCCCATGTCTGTTCTTTACTGTCCATGTCTGTTCTGTTCTTACTGTCCCATGTCTGTTCTATACTGTCCCATGTCTGTTCTTTACTGTCTCATGTCTGTTCTTTACTGTCCCATGTCTGTTCTATACTGTCCCATGTCTGTTCTTTACTGTCCCATTCTGTTCTTTCTTTACTGTCCCATGTCTGTTCTGTTCTATACTGTCCCATGTCTGTTCTGTTCTTTACTGTCCATGTCTGTTCTGTTCTTTACTGTCTCATGTCTGTTCTATACTGTCTCATGTCTGTTCTATACTGTCTCATGTCTGTTCTATACTGTCTCATGTCTGTTCTATACTGTCCCATGTCTGTTCTACTGTCCCATGTCTGTTCTTTCTTTACTGTCCCATGTCTGTTCTTTACTGTCCCATGTCTGTTCTTTACTGTCCCATGTCTGTTCTTTTTACTGTCCCATGTCTGTTCTGTTCTATACTGTCCCATGTCTGTTCTTTATTGTCCATGTCTGTTCTGTTCTATACTGTCTCATGTCTGTTCTTTATACTGTCCCATGTCTGTTCTGTTCTATACTGTCCCATGTCTGTTCTGTTCTTTACTGTCCCATGTCTGTTCTGTTCTTTACTGTCCATGTCTGTTCTATACTGTCTGTCTGTTCTGTTCTATACTGTCTCATGTCTGTTCTTTATTTACTGTCCCATGTCTGTTCTGTTCTTTACTGTCCCATGTCTGTTCTGTTCTTTATGTCCCATGTCTGTTCTTTACTGTCCTGTCTGTTCTTTACATGTCTGTTCTTTATGTCCCATGTCTGTTCTGTTCTTTACTGTCTCATTCTGTTCTTTACTGTCCCATGTTCTGTTCTTACTGTCCCATGTCTGTTCTGTTCTTCCTGTCCCATGTCTGTTCTGTTCTTTACTGTCCCATGTCTGTTCTTTCTTTACTGTCCATGTCTGTTCTATACTGTCCCATGTCTGTTCTTTACTTTCCTGTCCCTGTCTGTTCTTTACTGTCCATGTCTGTTCTGTTCTACTGTCCCATGTCTGTTCTTTACTGTCCATGTCTGTTCTATTACTGTCTGTGTCTGTTCTTTACTGTCCCATGTCTGTTCTTTGTCTTTACTGTCCCATGTCTGTTCTGTTCTTTACTGTCCCATGTCTGTTCTGTTCTTTACTGTCTCATGTCTGTTCTGTCTCTGTCTGTTCTTTACTGTCCCATGTCTGTTCTATACTGTCCCATGTCTGTTCTTTCTTTACTGTCCCATGTCTGTTCTTTCTTTACTGTCCATGTCTGTTCTTTCTGTCCATGTCTGTTCTTTACTGTCCCATGTCTGTTCTTTATGTCCCATGTCTGTTCTTTATGTCTGTCTGTTCTTTACTGTCCCATGTCTGTTCTTTATTTTACTGTCTGTCTGTTCTATACTGTCCCATGTCTGTTCTTTACTGTCCATGTCTGTTCTTTACTGTCTCATGTCTGTTCTTTACTGTCTCATGTCTGTTCTTTACTGTCTCATGTCTGTTCTATACTGTCCCATGTCTGTCTGTTCTATACTGTCCATGTCTGTTCTGTTCTGTCTGTTCTATACTGTCCCATGTCTGTTCTTTATACTGTCCCATGTCTGTTCTTTCTATACTGTCCCATGTCTGTTCTGTTCTTTACTGTCCCATGTCTGTTCTTTGCTTTACTGTCCCATGTCTGTTCTTTCCTGTCTCATGTCTGTTCTATACTGTCCCATGTCTGTTCTATACTGTCCCATGTCTGTTCTGTTCTTTACTGTCCCATGTCTGTTCTTTACTTTCCTGTCCCATGTCTGTTCTTTCCTGTCTCATGTCTGTTCTATATTGTTCCATGTCTGTTCTGTCCCGTCCCATGTCTGTTCTGTTCTATACTGTCCCATGTCTGTTCTTTACTGTCCCATGTCTGTTCTATACTGTCCCATATCTGTTCTGTTCTTTACTGTCCCATGTCTGTTCTATATTGTTCCATGTCTGTTCTTTCCCGTCCCATGTCTGTTCTGTTCTATACTGTCTCATGTCTGTTCTTTACTTTACTGTCCCATGTCTGTTCTGTTCTTTACTGTCCCATGTCTGTTCTTTACTTGTCTCATGTCTGTTCTGTTCTATACTGTCCCCTGTCTGTTCTATACTGTACCATGTCTGTTCTATACTGTCTCATGTCTGTTCTATACTGTCTCATGTCTGTTCTATACTGTCTCATGTCTGTTCTATACTGTCTCATGTCTGTTGTATACTGTCCCATGTCTGGTCTGTTCTATACTGTCTCATGTCTGTTCTATACTGTCCCATGTCTGTTCTGTCTTTACTGTCCCATGTCTGTTCTTTACTGTCCCATGTCTGTTCTTTACTGTCCCATGTCTGTTCTTTACTGTCCCATGTCTGTTCTTTACTGTCCCATGTCTGTTCTTTATGTCCCATGTCTGTTCTTTACTGTCCCATGTCTGTTCTTTGTCCATGTCTGTTCTTTACTGTCCCTTGTCTGTTCTTTACTGTCCCATGTCTGTTCTGTTCTTTACTGTCCCTGTCTGTTCTTAACTGTCCCATGTCTGTTCTATATTGTTCCATGTCTGTTCTTTCCTGTCCCATGTCTGTTCTGTTCTATACTGTCTCATGTCTGTTCTTCACTTTACTGTCCCATGTCTGTTCTGTTCTTTACTGTCTTATGTCTGTTCTGTTCAATACTGTCCCATGTCTGTTCCATACTGTCTCATGTCTGTTCTATACTGTCCCATTTCTGTTCTTTACTGTCTCATGTCTGTTCTATACTGTCCCATGTCTGTTCTATACTGTCTCATGTCTGTTCTATACTGTCCCATGTCTGGTCTCTTCTTTACTGTCACTTGTCTGTTCTTTACTGTCCCATGTCTGTTCTATACTGTCTCATGTCTGTTCTATACTGTCCCATGTCTGGTCTGTTCTATACTGTCTCATGTCTGTTCTTTACTGTCCCATGTCTGTTCTATACTGTCTCATGTCTGTTCTATACTGTCTCATGTCTGTTCTGTGTCCCATGTCTGGTCTGTCTATACTGTCTCATGTCTGTTCTTTACTGTCCCATGTCTGTTCTATACTGTCTCATGTCTGTTCTATACTGTCCCATGTCTGGTCTGTTCTATACTGTCTCATGTCTGTTCTTTACTGTCCCATGTCTGTTCTATACTGTCTCATGTCTGTTCTATACTGTCCCATGTCTGGTCTGTTCTATACTGTCTCATGTCTGTTCTATTGTCCCATACTGTCTCATGTCTGTTCTATGTCTCATTTCTGTTCTATACTGTCTCATGTCTGTTCTTCACTTTACTGTCCCATGTCTGTTCTGTTCTTTACTGTCCCATGTCTGTTCTTTACTGTCCCATGTCTGTTCTGTTCTTTACTGTCCCTTGCCTGTTCTATACTGTCCCATGTCTGTTCCATACTGTCTCATGTCTGTTCTATACTGTCCCATTTCTGTTCTTACTGTCTCATGTCTGTTCTATACTGTCCCATGTCTGTTCTATACTGTCTCATGTCTGTTCTATACTGTCCCATGTCTGGTCTGTTCTATACTGTCTCATGTCTGTTCTTTTACTGTCCCATGTCTGTTCTATACTGTCTCATGTCTGTTCTATACTGTCCCATGTCTGGTCTGTTCTATACTGTCCCATATCTGTTCTGTACTGTCCCATGTCTGTTCTGTTCCATACTGTCTCATGTCTGTTCTATACTGTCTCATGTCTGTTCTATACTGTCCCATGTCTGTTCTGTTCTTTACTGTCTCATGTCTGTTCTATACTGTCCCATGTCTGTTCTATACTGTCCCATGTCTGTTCTATACTGTCCCATGTCTGTTCTGTTCTATACTGTCTCATGTCTGTTCTATACTGTCTCATGTCTGTTCTATACTGTCTCATATCTGTTCTATACTGTCCCATGTCTGGTCTGTTCTATACTGTCTCATGTCTGTTCTATACTGTCCCATACTGTCTCATGTCTGTTCTATACTGTCTCATTTCTGTTCTATACTGTCTCATGTCTGTTCTATACTGTCCCATGTCTGGTCTGTTCTATACTGTCTCATGTCTGTTCTATACTGTCCCATGTCTGGTCTGTTCTTTACTGTCCCATGTCTGTTCTGTTCTTTACTGTCCCTTGTCTGTTCTATACTGTCCCATGTCTGTTATGTTCTTTACTGTCCCATGTCTGTTCTTTACTGTCCCATGTCTGTTCTGTTCTTTACTGTCCCTTGTCTGTTCTTTACTGTCCCATGTCTGTTCTTTCCTGTCCCATGTCTGTTCTGTTCTATACTGTCTCATGTCTGTTCTTTACTTTTACTGTCCCATGTCTGTTCTGTTCTTTACTGTCCCTTGCCTGTTCTATAATGTCCCATTTCTGTTCTGTACTGTCTCATGTCTGTTCTATACTGTCCCATGTCTGGTCTGTTCTATACTGTCTCATGTCTGTTCTATACTGTCCCATGTCTGTTCTGTTCTTTACTGTCCCATGTCTGTTCTATACTGTCCCATATCTGTTCTATACTGTCCCATGTCTGTTCTTTACTGTCCCCTGTCTGTTCTATACTGTCCCATATCTGTTCTGTTCTTTATATGTCTGTTCTTTCTTGTCCCATGTCTGTTCTTTCTTGTCCCATGTCTGTTCTGTTCTATACTGTCTCATGTCTGTTCTTTATTTACTGTCCCATGTCTGTTCTGTTCTTTACTGTCCCTTGTCTGTTCTTTACTGTCCCATGTCTGTTCTTTACTTTACTGTCCCATGTCTGTTCTGTTCTATACTGTCCCATGTCTGTTCTTTACTGTCTCATGTCTGTTCTGTTCTATACTGTCTCATGTCTGTTCTATACTGTCTCATGTCTGTTCTATACTGTCTCATGTCTGTTCTATACTGTCTCATGTCTGTTGTATACTGTCCCATGTCTGGTCTGTTCTATACTGTCTCATGTCTGTTCTGTTCTTTACTGTCTCATGTCTGTTCTATACTGTCTCATGTCTGTTCTATACTGTCTCATGTCTGTTCTATACTGTCCCATGTCTGGTCTGTTCTATACTGTCTCATGTCTGTTCTGTTCTTTACTGTCCCATGTCTGTTCTATATTGTTCCATGTCTGTTCTTTCCTGTCCCATGTCTGTTCTGTTCTATACTGTCTCATGTCTGTTCTTCACTTTACTGTCCCATGTCTGTTCTGTTCTTTACTGTCCCATGTCTGTTCTGTTCTTTACTGTCCCATGTCTGTTCTGTTCTTTACTGTCCCATGTCTGTTCTGTTCTTTACTGTCCCATGTCTGTTCTTTACTGTCCCATGTCTGTTCTTTACTGTCCCATGTCTGTTCTTTACTGTCCCATGTCTGTTCTTTACTGTCCCATGTCTGTTCTGTTCTTTACTGTCCCATGTCTGTTCTATACTGTCCCATGTCTGTTCTGTTCTTTACTGTCCCATGTCTGTTCTGTTCTTTACTGTCCCATGTCTGTTCTGTTCTTTACTGTCCCATGTCTGTTCTATACTGTCCCATGTCTGTTCTTTACTGTCCCATGTCTGTTCTATACTGTCCCATGTCTGTTCTGTTCTTTACTGTCCCATATCTGTTCTATACTGTCCTTGTCTGTTCTGTTCTTTACTGTCCCATGTCTGTTCTTAACTGTCCATGTCTGTTCTGTTCTTTACTGTCCTTGTCTGTTCTGTTCTTTACTGTCCCATGTCTGTTCTTAACTGTCCCATGTCTGTTCTGTTCTATACTGTCTCATGTCTGTTCTTCACTTTACTGTCCCATGTCTGTTCTGTTCTTTACTGTCCCATGCCTGTTCTTTACTGTCCCATGTCTGTTCTGTTCTTTACTGTCCCTTGTCTGTTCTTAACTGTCCCATGTCTGTTCTGTTCTATACTGTCTCATGTCTGTTCTATACTGTCCCATGTCTGTTCTGTTCTATTACTGTCCCATGTCTGTTCTATACTGTCCCATGTCTGTTCTGTTCTTTACTGTCCCTTGCCTGTTCCATACTGTCTCATGTCTGTTCTATACTGTCCCATGTCTGTTCTATACTGTCCCATGTCTGTTCTGTTCTTTACTGTCTCATGTCTGTTCTATACTGTCCCATGTCTGTTCTATACTGTCCCATATCTGTTCTGTACTGTCCCATGTCTGTTCTGTTCCATACTGTCTCATGTCTGTTCTATACTGTCTCATGTCTGTTCTATACTGTCCCATGTCTGTTCTATACTGTCCCATGTCTGGTCTGTTCTATACTGTCTCATGTCTGTTCTATACTGTCCCATACTGTCTCATGTCTGTTCTATACTGTCTCATTTCTGTTCTATACTGTCTCATGTCTGTTCTATACTGTCCCATGTCTGGTCTGTTCTATACTGTCTCATGTCTGTTCTATACTGTCCCATGTCTGTCTGTTCTTTACTGTCCCATGTCTGTTCTGTTCTTTACTGTCCCTGTCTGTTCTATACTGTCCCATGTCTGTTCTGTTCTTTACTGTCCCATGTCTGTTCTTTACTGTCCCATGTCTGTTCTGTTCTTTACTGTCCTTGTCTGTTCTTTACTGTCCCATGTCTGTTCTTTACTGTCCCATGTCTGTTCTGTTCTATACTGTCTCATGTCTGTTCTTTACTTTTACTGTCCCATGTCTGTTCTGTACTGTCCCTTGCCTGTTCTATACTGTCTCATTTCTGTTCTGTACTGTCTCATGTCTGTTCTATACTGTCCCATGTCTGGTCTGTTCTATACTGTCTCATGTCTGTTCTATACTGTCCCATGTCTGTTCTGTTCTTTACTGTCCCATGTCTGTTCTGTTCTTTACTGTCCCATGTCTGTTCTATACTGTCCCATGTCTGTTCTTTACTGTCCCCTGTCTGTTCTATACTGTCCCATATCTGTTCTGTTCTTTACTGTCCCATGTCTGTTCTATATTGTTCCATGTCTGTTCTTTCCCGTCCCATGTCTGTTCTGTTCTATACTGTCTCATGTCTGTTCTTTACTTTACTGTCCCATGTCTGTTCTGTTCTTTACTGTCCCTTGTCTGTTCTTTACTGTCCCATGTCTGTTCTTTCTTGTCCCATGTCTGTTCTGTTCTATACTGTCCCATGTCTGTTCTTTACTGTCTCATGTCTGTTCTGTTCTATACTGTCCCCTGTCTGTTCTATACTGTCCATGTCTGTTCTATACTGTCTCATGTCTGTTCTATACTGTCTCATGTCTGTTCTATACTGTCCCATGTCTGGTCTGTTCTATACTGTCTCATGTCTGTTCTGTTCTTTACTGTCTCATGTCTGTTCTATACTGTCTCATGTCTGTTCTATACTGTCTCATGTCTGTTCTATACTGTCCCATGTCTGTCTGTTCTATACTGTCTCATGTCTGTTCTGTTCTTTACTGTCCCATGTCTGTTCTATACTGTCTCATGTCTGTTCTATACTGTCCATGTCTGTTCTGTTCTATACTGTCCCATATCTGTTCTATACTGTCCCATGTCTGTTCTATACTGTCCCATATCTGTTCTATACTGTCCCTTGTCTGTTCTTTACTGTCCCATTTCTGTTCTGTACTGTCTCATGTCTGTTCTTTCCCGTCCCATGTCTGTTCTGTTCTATACTGTCTCATGTCTGTTCTTTACTGTCCCCTGTCTGTTCTATACTGTCCCATGTCTGTTCTGTTCTTTACTGTCCCATGTCTGTTCTATACTGTCCCATGTCTGTTCTCTACTGTCCCATGTCTGTTCTTTACTGTCCCCTGTCTGTTCTATACTGTCCCATATCTGTTCTGTTCTTTACTGTCCCATGTCTGTTCTATATTGTTCCATGTCTGTTCTTTCCTGTCCCATGTCTGTTCTGTTCTATACTGTCTCATGTCTGTTCTTTACTGTCCCATGTCTGTTCTGTTCTTTACTGTCCCATGTCTGTTCTTTACTGTCCCATGTCTGTTCTTTCTTGTCCCATGTCTGTTCTATACTGTCCCATGTCTGTTCTTTACTGTCTCATGTCTGTTCTGTTCTATACTGTCCCCTGTCTGTTCTATACTAGACCATGTCTGTTCTATACTGTCTCATGTCTGTTCTATACTGTCTCATGTCTGTTCTATACTGTCTCATGTCTGTTCTATACTGTCTCATATCTGTTCTATACTGTCCCATGTCTGGTATGTTCTATACTGTCTCATGTCTGTTCTGTTCTTTACTGTCCCATGTCTGTTCTATACTGTCTCATGTATGTTCTATACTGTCCCATGTCTGTTCTGTTCTATACTGTCCCATATCTGTTCTATACTGTCCAATGTCTGTTCTATACTGTCCCATATCTGTTCTGTACTGTCCCATGTCTGTTCTGTTCTATACTGTCTCATGTCTGTTCTATACTGTCCCATGTCTGTTCTGTTCTTTACTGTCTCATGTCTGTTCTGTTCTATACTGTCCCATGTCTGTTCTTTACTGTCCCATGTCTGTTCTGTTCTATACTGTCCCATGTCTGTTCTGTTCTTTACTGTCCCTTGCCTGTTCAATACTGTCTCATGTCTGTTCTATACTGTCCCATTTCTGTTCTTTACTGTCTCATGTCTGTTCTATACTGTCCCATGTCTGTTCTATACTGTCTCATGTCTGTTCTATACTGTCCCATGTCTGGTCTGTTCTTTACTGTCCCTTGTCTGTTCTTTACTGTCCCATGTCTGTTCTATACTGTCTCATGTCTGTTCTATACTGTCCCATGTCTGGTCTGTTCTATACTGTCTCATGTCTGTTCTATACTGTCCCATGTCTGGTCTATACTGTCTCATGTCTGTTCTATACTGTCTCATGTCTGTTCTATACTGTCCCATGTCTGGTCTGTTCTATACTGTCTCATGTCTGTTCTATACTGTCTCATATCTGTTCTTTACTGTCCCATGTCTGTTCTGTTCTTTACTGTCTCATGTCTGTTCTATACTGTCCATGTCTGTTCTATACTGTCCCATATCTGTTCTTTACTGTCCCATGTCTGTTCTATACTGTCCCATGTCTGTTCTATACTGTCCCATATCTGTTCTATACTGTCCCATGTCTGTTCTATACTGTCCCATGTCTGTTCTATACTGTCCCATGTCTGTTCTATACTGTCCCATGTCTGTTCTGTTCTTTACTGTCCCATGTCTGTTCTATACTGTCCCATGTCTGTTCTATACTGTCCCATGTCTGTTCTATACTGTCCCATGTCTGTTCTATACTGTCCCATGTCTGTTCTATACTGTCCCATGTCTGTTCTATACTGTCCCATGTCTGTTCTGTTCTTTACTGTCCCATGTCTGTTCTATACTGTCCCATGTCTGTTCTATACTGTCCCATGTCTGTTCTATACTGTCCCATGTCTGTTCTGTTCTATTACTGTCCCATGTCTGTTCTGTTCTATACTGTCCCATGTCTGTTCTGTTCTTTACTGTCCCATGTCTGTTCCATACTGTCTCATGTCTGTTCTATACTGTCCCATTTCTGTTCTTTACTGTCTCATGTCTGTTCTATACTGTCCCATGTCTGTTCTATACTGTCTCATGTCTGTTCTATACTGTCCCATGTCTGGTCTCTTCTTTACTGTCCCTTGTCTGTTCTTTACTGTCCCATGTCTGTTCTATACTGTCTCATGTCTGTTCTATACTGTCCCATGTCTGGTCTGTTCTATACTGTCTCATGTCTGTTCTATACTGTCCCATGTCTGGTCTATACTGTCTCATGTCTGTTCTATACTGTCTCATGTCTGTTCTATACTGTCTCATGTCTGTTCTGTTCTATACTGTCTCATGTCTGTTCTATACTGTCTCATGTCTGTTCTTTACTGTCCCATGTCTGTTCTGTTCTTTACTGTCTCATGTCTGTTCTATATGTCTCATGTCTGTTCTATACTGTCTCATATCTGTTCTATTGTCCCTGTCCCATGTCTGTTCTGTTCTTTACTGTCTCTATACTGTCCCATGTCTGTTCTATGTGTCCCATGTCTGTTCTTTGTTCTTTACTCCCTGTCTGTTCTATACTGTCCCATATCTGTTCTATACTGTCCCATGTCTGTTCTATACTGTCCCATGTCTGTTCTATACTGTCCCATATCTGTTCTTTACTGTCCCATGTCTGTTCTATACTGTCTGTTCTATACATGTCTGTTCTATACTGTCCCATATCTGTCTGTCTTTATATCTGTCATGTCTGTCTGTCCCATATCTGTTCTATACTGTCCCATGTCTGTTCTTTGTCTATACTGTCCCATGTCTGTTCTATACTGTTCTTTACTGTCCCATGTCTGTCTGTTCTATACTGTCTACTGTCCCATGTCTGTTCTATACTGTCTCATGTCTGTTCTATACTGTCTGTTGTCTGTTCTGTTACTGTCTCATGTTCTTACTGTCTGTTCTATACTGTCTGTTGTCTGTTCTTTACTGTCCCATGTCTGTTCTATACTGTCTCATGTCTGTTCCTGTCATGTCTGTTCTGTCTGTTCTATACTGTCTGTTCTATACTGTCTGTTCTTTACTGTCTGTCTGTTCTATACTGTCCCATGTCTGTTCTATTACTGTCCCATGTCTGTTCTGTTCTATACTGTCCCATGTCTGTTCTGTTCTTTACTGTCCCTTGTCTGTTCTATACTGTCTCATGTCTGTTCTATACTGTCCCATGTCTGTTCTTTACTGTCTCATGTCTGTTCTTTACTGTCCCATGTCTGTTCTATACTGTCCCTATGTCTGTTCTGTTCTATGTCCCATGTCTGTTCTGTCCCATGTCTGTTCTATACTGTCTCATGTCTGTTCTTACTGTCCCCATGTCTGTTCTGTTGTCTGTTCTTTACTGTCTCATGTCTGTCTTTACTGTCCCATGTCTGTTCTATACTGTTCATGTCTGTTCTATACTGTCTCATGTCGGTTCTATGTCCCATGTCTGTTCTTTACTGTCTCATGTCTGTTCTGTTCTATACTGTCCCATGTCTCATGTCTGTTCTATACTGTCCCATGTCT
>NC_068429.1:8460878-8503755 GCF_023373465.1 Oncorhynchus keta | reverse complement strand
ATGTCTGTTCTATACTGTCCCATTTCTGTTCTTTACTGTCTCATGTCTGTTCTATACTGTCCCATGTCTGTTTCTATACTGTCTCATGTCTGTTCTATACTGTCCCATGTCTGGTCTGTTCTTTACTGTCCCTTGTCTGTTCTTTACTGTCCCATGTCTGTTCTATACTGTCTCATGTCTGTTCTATACTGTCCCATGTCTGGTCTGTTCTATACTGTCTCATGTCTGTTCTATACTGTCCCATGTCTTCTATACTGTCTCATGTCTGTTCTATACTGTCTCATGTCTGTTCTATACTGTCCCATGTCTGTCTGTTCTATACTGTCTCATGTCTGTTCTATACTGTCTCATATCTGTTCTTTACTGTCCCATGTCTGTTCTGTTCTTTACTGTCTCATGTCTGTTCTATACTGTCCCATGTCTGTTCTATACTGTCCCATATCTGTTCTTTACTCTCCCCTGTCTGTTCTATACTGTCCCATATCTGTTCTATACTGTCCCATGTCTGTTCTATACTGTCCCATGTCTGTTCTATACTGTCCCATGTCTGTTCTATACTGTCCCATGTCTGTTCTATACTGTCCCATGTCTGTTCTGTTCTGTTATACTGTCTCATGTCTGTTCTGTCCCATCTGTACTGTCCCATGTCTGTTCTATACTGTCATGTCTGTTCTATACTGTCTGTCTGTTCTATACTGTCCCATGTCTGTTCTATACTGTCCCATGTCTGTTCTACTGTACTGTCCCATGTCTGTTCTGTTCTTTACTGTCCCATGTCTGTTCTATACTGTCCCATGTCTGTTCTATACTGTCCCATGTCTGTTCTATACTGTCCCATGTCTGTTCTGTTCTTTACTGTCTCATGTCTGTTCTATTACTGTCCCATGTCTGTTCTGTTCTATACTGTCCCATGTCTGTTCCATACTGTCTCATGTCTGTTCTATACTGTCTCATGTCCCATTGTCTGTTCTACTGTTCACTGTCTCATGTCTGTTCTATACTGTCCCATGTCTGTTCTATACTGTCTCATGTCTGTTCTATACTGTCCCATGTCTGGTCTGTTCTTTACTGTCCCATGTCTGTTCTTTACTGTCCCATGTCTGTTCTATACTGTCTCATGTCTGTTCTATACTGTCCCATGTCTGTCTGTTCTATACTGTCCATGTCTGTTCTACTGTCTACTGTCCCATGTCTGTTCTATACTGTCTCATGTCTGTTCTATACTGTCTCATGTCTGTTCTATACTGTCCCTGTCTGTTCTATACTGTCTCATGTCTGTTCTATACTGTCCCATGTTCTGTTCTTTACTGTACTGTCTGTGTCTGTTCTACTGTCTCATGTCTGTACTGTCTCATGTCTGTTCTATACTGTCTCATGTCTGTTCTTTACTGTCCCATGTCTGTTCTGTTCTATACTGTCTCATGTCTGTTCTATACTGTCCCATGTCTGTTCTATACTGTCCCATATCTGTTCTTTACTCTCCCCTGTCTGTTCTATACTGTCCCATATCTGTTCTATACTGTCCCATGTCTGTTCTATACTGTCCCATGTCTTCTATACTGTCCCATCTGTACTGTCCCATGTCTGTTCTATACTGTCCCATGTCTGTTCTATATGTCTGTTCTGTCTGGTCTATACTGTCCCATATCTGTTCTATACTGTCCCATGTCTGTCTATGTCTGTCTGTTCTATACTGTCCCATGTCTGTTCTATACTGTCCCATATCTGTTCTATACTGTCCCATGTCTGTTCTATACTGTCCCATGTCTGTTCTATACTGTCCCATGTCTGTTCTATACTGTCTGTTCTATACTGTCCCATATCTGTTCTATACTGTCTGTTCTATACTGTCATGTCTGTTCTATACTGTCTGTTCTATACTGTCCCATGTCTGTTCTATACTGTCCCATGTCTGTCTATACTGTCCCATGTCTGTTCTATACTGTCCCATGTCTGTTCTATACTGTGTCTGTTCTATACTGTCCCATGTTCTATCTGTTCTGTTCTTACTGTCCCATGTCTGTCTGTTCTTTACTGTCCCATGTCTGTTCTATACTGTCATGTCTGTTCTATACTGTCCCATGTCTGTTCTATACTGTCCCATGTCTGTTCTATACTGTCCCATGTCTGTCTATACTGTTCTGTTCTGTTATACTGTCTCATGTCTGTTCTATACTGTCCCATGTCTGTTCTATACTGTCCCATATCTGTTCTTTACTGTCCCCTGTCTGGTCTGTTCTATACTGTCCCATGTCTGTTCTATACTGTCTCATGTCTGTTCTATACTGTCTGTTCATGTCCCATGTCTGTTCTTACTGTCTCATGTCTGTTCTATACTGTCCCATGTCTGTTCTATACTGTCCCATATCTGTTCTTTACTGTCCCCTGTCTGTTCTATACTGTCTCATGTCTGTTCTTTACTGTCTCATGTCTGTTCTGTCCCATGTCTGTTCTGTTCTTTATACTGTCTAATGTCTGTTCTATACTGTCTCATGTCTGTTCTATACTGTCCCATACTGTCCCTGTCTGTTCTACTGTCTCATGTCTGTCTGTCCATGTCTGGTCTGTTCTATACTGTCCCATGTCTGTTCTATACTGTCTCATGTCTGTTCTATACTGTCCCATGTCTGTTCTATACTGTCCCATGTCTGTTCTATACTGTCTCATGTCTGTTCTTTACTGTCTCATGTCTGTTCTATACTGTCCCATGTCTGTTCTTACTGTCTCATGTCTGTTCTTTACTGTCCCATGTCTGTTCTTCTATACTGTCATGTCTGTTCTATACTGTCTCATGTCTGTTCTATACTGTCTCATGTCTGTTCTATACTGTCTCATGTCTGTTCTATACTGTCCCATGTCTGTTCTGTTCTATGTTCTTTACTGTCCCATGTCTGTTCTATACTGTCCCACTATACTGTCATGTCTGTCTGTTCTATACTGTCTAATTCTGTTCTATACTGTCTCATGTCTGTTATATACTGTCCCATGTCTGTTCTGTTCTATACTGTCTCATGTCTGTTCTATACTGTCTCATGTCTGTTCTATACTGTCTCATGTCTGTTCTATACTGTCTCATGTCTGTTCTATACTGTCCCATTTCTGTTCTTTACTGTCCCATGTCTGTTCTATACTGTCCCATGTCTGTTCTATACTGTCTCATGTCTGTTCTTTACTGTCCCCTGTCTGTTCTATACTGTCTCATGTCTGTTCTTTACTTTACTATCCCATGTCTGTTCTTTACTGTCCCATGTCTGTTCTATACTGTCCCATGTCTGTTCTGTTCTATACTGTCTCATGTCTGTTCTATACTGTCCCATTTCTGTTCTATACTGTCCCATGTCAGTTCTGTTCTATACTGTCTCATGTCTGTTCTATACTGTCTCATGTCTGTTCTATACTGTCTCATGTCTGTTCTGTTCTATACTGTCTCATGTCTGTTCTATACTGTCCCATGTCTGTTCTATACTGTCTCATTTGTTTACTTTATTGTCATGTCTGTTCTTTGTTTCTGTTCTTTCAAATACTGTCCCATGGTTCTGTTCTATACTGTCTCATGTCTGTTCTATACTGTCCCATGTCTGGTCTGTTCTATACTGTCTCATGTCTGTTCATCCCATTTCTGTTCTATACATCAGTTCTCTCTGTTCTATACTGTCTCATGTCTGTTCTGTTCTATACTGTCTCATGTCTGTTCTGTTCTATACTGTCCCATGTCTGTTCTACTGTCCCATGTCCTCTATACTGTTCTATACTGTTCTCCCTTGTCTGTTCTATACTGTCCCATGTCTGTTCTGTTCTATACTGTCCCATGTCTGTTCTGTTCTATACTGTCTCATGTCTGTTCTATACTGTCTCATGTCTGTTCTATACTGTCTCATGTCTGTTCTGTTCTATACTGTCCCATGTCTGTTCTGTTCTATACTGTCCCATGTCTGTTCTGTTCTATACTGTCCCATGTCTGTTCTGTTCTATACTGTCTCATGTCTGTTCTATACTGTCTCATGTCTGTTCTGTTCTATACTGTCCCATGTCTGTTCTGTTCTATAACTATTGAACAATGTTTCATCCCATTCTGTTCTTTCATGTTTGTCTTTTGTTGTTATTGTCATTTTGTTTTGTTCTTTCAAAATGATGGAGGGAAGGTGAGAAGGCATTGACATTCTCTCACTTCGTCTTTGTCTCTCCCTCCCTCTCTTTCTGCATTTCTCCCTTTCTCCCTGTCTCTCCCCTCTCCCACTCTTTCTATCTCTCTCCCTCCCTCTCTATCTCTCCCTTCCTCTCTCCCTCTCTCCCCCCTCCTTCTCTCCCTCTCTATCTCTCCCCTTCTCTTTCCCTCTCCCCCCTCCCCTCTCTCCCCTCTTCCCCCTCTCTCTCTCTTCCCCTCTCGCTCTCCCCCTCTCTCTCTCTTCCCCCTCTCCCCCCCCTCTCTCCCCCTCTCGCTCTCTCTCTAGGGGGATACCATACGCCATGCTATCAGTCAGACGGTCGGATACAATGATGGGCTACGGCATCCCATGTACAGTCCTCACAGTCTAAATGTAAGTGTACAGTAAATCATGATCATGACAATGTCCGCAAATATGTCATATCGTCGCGACGACGATGACGACATTGGTGATAATGACTCCTGAAATCATTTTCATGTTAAAATCCCATTCACCCAGGGTTAGAAAATCCTTGGACCCAAATAGTCTTTTCTAGAGTTGTATGTTGCACACGTCGTCTACCCTCCACCACCCTTCCTCTGTATTTGAATGCAGTTAGTTAAGGGTGGGGTGATCGGGGGGCAGGATTGTAAAATAAGACCTGCGGGGTAATCTCTGTTGGCCAGGGCTCCCAAAAACCCCTTTTCAGTGAGCCGCCAGTGTGATCAAAACCGTAAGAGCAAATATACGACAGGCGAGATTAAGGACGGCCCATGTGATGACAAAGATAAATGTATGGCTTCATATTAACACCCGTATCCACACCCCAGCCATTTAAATGAGAAAGAGCAAGCGAGCTTCATTCCATTTATGAAATGCATTTTATAATACCCCCACAGCCATATGAAACGGGGGCTTTTTACTGGTGTATCTGTGTTTTCATTTAACTACTTTGAAATGCTTCTGAGAGCGAATTTGCAGTCCATCTTCTTATCACGGTAATGAAATATGAAACTGGAATTGCCTGCAGCCTTGTACAGATGCGACTATGGTCTTTCCTGATGAGCTCTGATAAGACCCTTCTTCTTCCTGCACCAGACAATCTGAGCTACCGTGGTAAAGATACAGTTATTGGTGGAGGATGAGCCGCCACGACAGAGAGAGAGAGGGAGAGAGAGAGAGAGAGAGAGAGAGAGGAGAGAGAGGAGAGGAGAGGGAGAGGAGGGAGAGAGGAGAGAGGAGAGAGGAGAGAGGAGAGAGAGAGAGAGAGAGAGAGAGAGAGAGAGAGAGAGAGAGAGAGAGAGAGAGAGAGAGAGAGAGAGCGGCGTACTGACTCTTCCTTTCGCTCGACACAGAGAAACATTTGCATTTGCTGTCTGCTCTCTAGCAATGAAAGGGGAAGTAGGCTACGGACTGGTTTTCTCCATTACACCGTTTCCCGTCTGGTAAAAATGGAGCCTCAATGTCTTATGCTTCTTCTCAAGATTAGAACAGGTTTCTTTTCTGTTTTAGAGGTGTTTGTTTTCATTGTGTAATGTTACATAAAATACATACATACACAGCTGGTATGTTCATGATGTATTTTCTGGGGAAGAACAATCAAATTCACCTCTCAGAGAGAGAGAGAACCACTACCTGAAATGTCTTCTTCTTCCATTGGACAACCAAATTCAGCTCTCAGAGAGAGAGAGAACCACTACCTGACATGTCTTCTTCTTCCATTGGACAACCAAATTCACCTCTCAGAGAGAGAGAGAGAACCACTACCTGAAATGTCTTCTTCTTCCATTGGACAACCAAATTCAGCTCTCAGAGAGAGAGAGAGAACCACTACCTGAAATGTCTTCTTCTTCCATTGGACAACCAAATTCACCTCTCAGAGAGAGAGAGAACCACTACCTGACATGTCTTCTTCTTCCATTGGACAATCAAATTCAGCTCTCAGAGAGAGAGAGAGAGAGAACCACTACCTGAAATGTCTTCTTCTTCCATTGGACAATCAAATTCAGCTCTCAGAGAGAGAGAGAGAGAACCACTACCTGAAATGTCTTCTTCTTCCATTGGACAATCAAATTCAGCTCTCAGAGAGAGAGAGAACCACTACCTGAAATGTCTTCTTCTTCCATTGGACAACCAAATTCAGCTCTCAGAGAGAGAGAGAACCACTACCTGAAATGTCTTCTTCTTCCATTGGACAACCAAATTCAGCTCTCAGAGAGAGAGAGAACCACTACCTGAAATGTCTTCTTCTTCCATTGGACAACCAAATTCAGCTCTCAGAGAGAGAGAGAACCACAACCTGAAATGTCTACTTCTTCCATTGGACAACCAAATTCACCTCTCAGAGAGAGAGAGAGAGAACCACAACCTGAAATGTCTACTTCTTCCATTGGACAACCAAATTCAGCTCTCAGAGAGAGAGAGAACCACTACCTGAAATGTCTTCTTCTTCCATTGGACAACCAAATTCAGCTCTCAGAGAGAGAGAGAGAACCACTACCTGAAATGTCTACTTCTTCCATTGGACAACCAAATTCAGCTCTCAGAGAGAGAGAGAACCACTACCTGAAATGTCTTCTTCTTCCATTGGACAACCAAATTCAGCTCTCAGAGAGAGAGAGAACCACTACCTGAAATGTCTACTTCTTCCATTGGACAACCAAATTCACCTCTCAGAGAGAGAGAGAGAGAACCACTACCTGAAATGTCTTCTTCTTCCATTGGACAACCAAATTCAGCTCTCAGAGAGAGAGAGAGAGAACCACTACCTGAAATGTCTACTTCTTCCATTGGACAACCAAATTCAGCTCTCAGAGAGAGAGAGAACCACTACCTGAAATGTCTTCTTCTTCCATTGGACAATCAAATTCAGCTCTCAGAGAGAGAGAGAGAACCACTACCTGAAATGTCTTCTTCTTCCATTGGACAACCAAATTCAGCTCTCAGAGAGAGAGAGAGAACCACTACCTGAAATGTCTACTTCTTCCATTGGACAACCAAATTCAGCTCTCAGAGAGAGAGAGAACCACTACCTGAAATGTCTTCTTCTTCCATTGGACAACCAAATTCAGCTCTCAGAGAGAGAGAGAACCACTACCTGAAATGTCTTCTTCTTCCATTGGACAACCAAATTCACCTCTCAGAGAGAGAGAGAGAACCACTACCTGAAATGTCTTCTTCTTCCATTGGACAACCAAATTCAGCTCTCAGAGAGAGAGAGAGAACCACTACCTGAAATGTCTTCTTCTTCCATTGGACAACCAAATTCAGCTCTCAGAGAGAGAGAACCACTACCTGAAATGTCTTCTTCTTCCATTGGACAACCAAATTCAGCTCTCAGAGAGAGAGAGAGAGAACCACTACCTGAAATGTCTTCTTCTTCCATTGGACAACCAAATTCAGCTCTCAGAGAGAGAGAGAACCAGTACCTGAAATGTCTTCTTCTTCCATTGGACAATCAAATTCAGCTCTCAGAGAGAGAGAGAGAGAACCACTACCTGAAATGTCTTCTTCTTCCATTGGACAAGATCAAAACTGACACCGCAACAAAACACACAAACGTGTGAAAAAACACAAAAACACAAAGCCGCGTTGTTAGGAGCACTCCCACAACAAGGTGTCGTTTTTTGGGTTTTCCGGAGTACCCTTTCTTGCTCCAGGCGGTGTAGGCGATGTGCCAACCTCGAGCAGCTTCAAAGTGTAGCGTTTTGCACTCACAATTCCTTATTTAGGTCATGGCTCTCAGTCCATCACAGGGGAAGTGAGGGGAGCATGGCGGGTTGTGTTTGGCTGTATCACATAACTCACAGCTACGTTGTTTAGAGCTCAGGGAAGTCATCAGGATGGATTGGACAGGGAAGAGGACAGCAGACTGCATATGAATGGTATGTCTAAGGACAGCCAGGGTCAGCTGCTCTGTCAAGATAGAGTGTTGATGCTTAACAAAACCTACTATGAGTTATACAGATATAGTACAATATGTTGATCATGCAAAATATATTTTTATGTACTATATATTTCTATATTATTTTCAATATATTGAAAACATGTTAACTTTTTCTAATTTATGCAAGGACAATGTTTCAATCTTGTCACGCCCTGGTCTTAGTATTTTGTGTTTTCTTTATTATTTTGGTCAGGTCTGGGTGTGACATGTGTTATTTATGTGGTGTGTTTTGTCTTGGGGTTTTTGTAGGTTATGGGATTGTGGTATAGTGGGGTTATCTAGAATAGTCTATGGTTGTCTGAAGTGGTTCTCAATCAGAGGCAGGTGTTTATCGTTGTCTCTGATTGGGAACCATATTTAGGCAGCCATATTCTTTGATTGTTCTTGTCTCTGTGTTTATTTTGCACCAGTTTAGGCTGGTTAGGTTTTCACATTTATTGTTTGTATTGTTGGTGTTGTTCGTGTTTATATTTTTATTAAACATGAATCGAAATAACCACGCTGCATTTTGGTCCGATCCCTGCTACACCTCCTCTTCAGAGGAGAAAGAAAACCTTAACAAATCTGTGATTTAAAAAAAAAAAAAAAGTATTTTTTTAAACATTTTTAAAATCAAATGCTAGGCCAAAACCCTATTCTAACCCTGACTCGACGAGAAGGAAAATCCTCCTCCCGTCACTTCCTTTCAGTGTTTCCCCTTAAAGTTGTTACCCGCGGTGGTGTCCCCTCCCGTCTTCATAACTGACACTAGAATTTGCAGCGACAACCACTAAAGCAATCCGATAAGACATTGATTTCACCACTCGCCTCCAATGACCAGGACGCGGGGCAAATTTGTCAGCAAGAGACCCTGTCTGGGGATGTCAGTGCAATGGGGCTTACCCCCGCCGGCAGACACCATGTCGGATCTCTCTCTCTCTCTCTGTTTGTTTCCTAGCCCGGCCATGTGTGCTTTATTGTGGGTATACACTCAATCTGACTGCTGAAAGAGGGAAGCAAGGGGCCTCTTCCAAACCAGATTGTGACAACAAGCTTTATACTATTGGATGTTCATTTGGATATTGAGTTTCATTAAATTATAAACGTAATCCACCTTGTACTATGATTGTCAGTTGTGGCTCGGTTGCTTGAAGACCCACTCAAATCAGCCTCCCCAGTTGTAACTTTACCTGTTTTTCAAGAAGTAACCCTTGTACTCTCTCTCTCTCTGTGTGTGTGTCTCTCTCTCTCTGTGTGTCTCTCTCTCTCGCTCTCTCTGTTTCTCTCTCTCTGTCACTCTGTCACTCTGTGTTTCTGTCTCCCTCTCTCTCTCTGTTTCTGTCTCTCTCTCTCTCACTCTGTGTTTCTGTCTCTCTCTCTCTCTCTCTCTGTTTCTGTCTGTTTCTGTCTCTCTCTCTCTGTCGCTCTCTCTCGCGCTCTTTCTCGGTCTCTCGCTCTCTCTCTCTGTTTCTGTCTCTCTGTCTTTGTCTTTCTCTGTCTTGCTCTCTCTGTTTCTGTGTCTGTCTCTCTGTATCTCTGTCTGTCTCTCTGTTTCTATCTCAATGTCTCTCTTTCTCCATCATGTAGGGTAACGGGGGATGGCACGGTGCACCTACTCCCTCCTCAGTGACGTCCCCAAACGAAGGGCCAGGCAGTGTGCACTCTGATACCTCAAACTGACCACCTCACTGATCGTCTCTTTTCCTCCTAATATGCTACCGTGCCCTCGACCAATGTGACTGAACCAAACAGAGGCCAAACAGAACCAATCACCTCCCTCGACTGAGTCTAACCCCTCCCCCCTTCACTCCAGACAATGTCGGCCATTTTGTAAAATCCCATCCAATAACCTTCACAGTCAAGACTGATATGATTGGATACAGCTTTTAGCAACATTTTTCTGAATATAAATATATATTAACTGACAGACTGACGAGTTGGGGTTCTGAATGGGAAGTCTAGAGAAGATAACAGTAGATTTATTCAAGTAAAAACTGAAGACCGTGCATCTCTCTCAACCCTCCAGATCTACTCTTATGGCCCCTTTTTGTTCTCCATTTGGCCAACTAAGACTGAAGGCAACATACATGTGGTCCAATGGATTTTCTTCTGCCAGTATCCCTATACAACTGTTGTGGGGACAGCGGAATCCTTCGAAGTTGCAGGTGCCCAACTGACGGAAGGTTAGCTTGCTGCAATGCTTCAGTGGACTTAGGATGGCTGCACCTCTAGTGAGGCTCTTTTGTTTTTCTGATACTAACATCCCGGATTGAACATTGTTTTGGGGATTGACACGATGAAGGACATTTAAAAACGGCAGCTTTTTGTTGTTGTCATGCTCTTATTCTCCAACATGAGTCCTCTTGCTGAACATGAATTTCTACACCTTTTATTGGACACTGTGCATTCTGTTTTCGAATGGATATAATTCAGTCGTTTGCTAGTATTCACTCCGATACTGTCCCAAATTCATATTTGTATGATCATGTGATCACCATATCTATACAAATAACATGTACTAATAGTAATACCAGTTGAGGAGTTCCCCGAGAATTGTGTGTCAAAACAGAGCTGTAAATGATTTACCTCGTGAAAATGACGACGGCACCATTTCAAACAGATTTTTAGTAACTTGAAAGAGTGCTACCTCTTCTTAACTTCATCACTAGCATTACTAGCATCTGACTATTCTAAATCCCCATTTTACGTTTGTTTTACGTGTCTTGTAATTAATTATCACTTGTACTTTTTGATCTTGTTGGGGGATTGCTACATTATTGCAACTTTACTAAATGCCAGATTAACGCTTAGCAGTAGTGTTTAGTTAAATAACAAAAGGTACATTTGAGCCATTCAACCAAACCAGGAGGCCGCCGCTACGGTACTAGCTTCCCAAAGAGCTAAGTCACGTGATCTGTCATTTTATGGGAGTGTATTAATTGAACATGATCCATAAATGTCAGTGGTGGAATTTACTAGAAGCCTGTATGGATGTGAAAGGTGACGTATCCCCCCCCAACCCCCATTTCCACTTGTGGGAATACAGGCTGTGGGGGTACAAAGACACATGTACGGTCATACACACCTCACAGTATTCCCACAAGGGGAAATAAGCCACTTTTTATTTGTTTTACATGTCAGAAACATGTATGTTCACCACCAAACAGTGAAACTGTTGTAAATACCCGAAGAACATTTTGAATGTTGCTGATTTTGTTACTTATCCTCTTTAAATATATGAATGAAAAGACATAGAGGTCTCAGTTCCCAAACCTGTGTATTTCAGACTCTGTTTCACAGCTATGTTTTTCTTGCTTCACTTATTTTTTCTTTTGTATCATGGCCATTTTGAAACTGAATGAAGTCCTGATAAAAAAAAAAAAATCTTTAAAAAATATTTGTGGCAGTGGTCCTAATGTATTAAATATGTTTAATTTGTAACCGCACTCCGTGGAGGATTCGGACCCCAAAACGAGTCCTCTGTGCTAGTTTGTGTAGTTTCAAACACAAAAAAATAAACTTTTGCTTTAATGCTTTGAGTCGCTGTACTTTCTCCTCAGCACACTGAATGATCTCAAGGTAAATGCTTTTGAGTCGCTGAATTATCTCCCCAGCACACCAAATTATCTCCTCAAGGTAAATGCTTTGAGTCACTGTGCTTTCTCCTCAGCACACCGAATGATCTCCTCAAGGTAAATGCTTTGAGTCACTGTGCTTTCTCCTCAGGGTAAAGCGGTGTCTAAACTCTTCCAACTCATTGGACCAGTATTCTACACTACTGATTCGATCCAACAGTAAGTCATTCCACAATTATGCAAGAACAATACAGAAAGCCATTTAGTACTAGACAGATGCACTGGTTGGAGAATATTCCATCACAAACCTTCAAATGACCTTGTGGGACTTTTTCCAAGCCATTAGAAGAAGTGTTCCAAGCCGTTAGAAGAAGTGTTCCAAGCCATTAGAAGAATTGTTCTAAGCCATTAAAAGTGTTCCAAGCCGTTAGAAGTGTTCCAAGCCATAAGGAGAAGTGTTCTAAGCCATTAGGAGAAGTGTTCCAAGCCGTTAGGAGAAGTGTTCCAAGCCGTTAGAAGAAGTGTTCCAAGCCGTTAGAAGAAGTGTTCTAAGCCATTAGGAGAAGTGTTCCAAGCTGTTAGAAGAAGTGTTCCAAGCTGTTAGGGGAAGTGTTCCAAGCCGTTAGAAGAAGTGTTCCAAGCCGTTAGCAGAAGTGTTCCAAGCCGTTAGGAGAAGTGTTCCAAGCCGTTAGCAGAAGTGTTCCAAGCCGTTAGGAGAAGTGTTCCAAGCCGTTAGAAGAAGTGTTCCAAGCCGTTAGAAGTGTCCTCGTGGGAGCCTGGTTGACGGTTCGCGCTAAGGAGCAGTTGTGGTATTAAAGGGTTGTGACTCTAAAAGGTAGAAGTGCTCGTGTAATGGAACAGACTTCTTCTCAGATGACCTCGGCTGGTGGGTGACAACATTGCTTTAATAGTACTAAATGTGGCAACAGCCCATTGGCAACAGTTAAAAAGCTATTTGGGGCTTAATTTAATTTGAGTGCTCCTACAAGTACCTTACAGAACCACAAATTTATATTGTAAGGGTGTAATTTTTGACAGTGAATTAAGGTTAGTTTTTAGGACATAAAGGACAATGGATCATGATGGTACGGTTCAAGATTTTGCATAGCCCAAGATGTTCTATTGACCAATACACGATACACAAAACGTCATCTAACTGAATGGCGTAGGGAGAATGTCATTGCCTCAGTCATTTTATATGCTAGGTGATAGATAGATAGAAAAGAAATGGGGGGGGAAGCTAGATTGTGAGCGATAGAACCGTGTCTGGAAAACATCGTCTGCAATGCTTTAAATGGGAATACTGCAGACATGCATGTAGAAACACACACACACACACACACACACACACACACACACACACACACAAACACAGCAGACCATAATATGTAGCAGTGTTTTCACTGCCATGCAGCCCCTGTCCATTCTGTGGCCACAGATATACAAGAGGGTTGAAGAGAACACAGTGGATCCCTGTCAGTGAAATAAGCTCCACACTGTGACAAAGGCCAACAGTAGCTGTGCCAGATTCAGAGAGACAGAGAGCACAGCAGGCTATCGCTGGACAGCCAGAATGACCAACATAGAAGGCCACAAGACAGCCTAATGTCCAAACCTCACTGCCCCCTAATGTCCAAACCTCACTGCCCCTGTTGTGTCGATCGTAATCAGAGAATGATCGTAACGCGGAGGGAAACACATTTTTACGTACCAAATCCTACGAATTGCCCTGAGGTCAAGTTGAAATAGCAAGTAGAGACTCTACTAACACCGTCAGCTTTCAGCTCCATGCTGCCTGGCTTCCATCACCCAAGTGTACGAGGAAACAAGCCAGGCACATTGTTGTTGGGGTTTTGTTTGGCAGGATTAAGACATTTGGGGAAAAAAAGGCTCAACCAGTGAATTCATGTTTGTAACAAATGGCAGTGTTGGTGGTGTTGTACAAACATACTCAACAACAACAACAACAACAACAAGAAGGCATCTGAAAAACATGCCAAGAGATAGGATTTGTTCTTAAAATGTGGTTCTTACAATGTTTGAAGCTACTCTTTTTCTTTGGGACTTATCATCCCCGGTTTGCTAATTAAGAATAAACAATTCCCTTTTCTACTATGATATGTTAATGAGCCAGAAGATATAAATGGTATTGAATTTACACACGTACAAAAGCATGCACTCACACACACACACACACACACACACCGTAAAATTGCTCAAATAAACAACATTGTCAACTTCAGGGATAAAGCAGAGAAACACTAATTCAGGAAGATGCTGGTTATTCTTGTTCAAGGTTAATTAAAACAATATATTCCTGATGAAATGAAGCATGTTCCACATGCATCATTAAATATGAAAATCAAGAATTTTACTTTGTAATCCTGAACTCTAGAAGCCAATTGTTGAAGAGCTCGAATAACAAACACAGAATATGCCATATGGTTTTACCCACAATCTTTGATTAATTGCTTTCGAATAATGTTCATTGAGCGTAATTTCATATTTCAATGGAGTACCGTAATGATTCCACTCTTCTCTGCTAGATAACAAGACATGATTACATACTGTATGTTATCTACATTTACATTGTAGGCATTTAGCAGACACTCTCATCCAGAGTGACCTACAGGAGCAATTAGGGTTGAGTGCCTTGCTCAAGGGCACATCGACATATTTTTTAGGGTTAGTGTATGGGTAAGGGTTAAGGTAAGTGATATTTTGGGGGGATTTTTTTTTTAAGGTTTTTATTTAATTAGGCAAGTCAGTTAAGAACAAATTCTTATTGACAATGATGGCCTAGAAACCATCATGAGTAGAATGTTTCAGGAGTAGAACGACAGATTTTTACCTTGTCAGCTCGGGGATTTGATCTAGCAAGCTTTTGGTTACTGGCCCAACGCTCTAACCACTAGGCTACCTGCCGCCCCAAGGTTAGTGAATGGGTTAGGGTCAAGGTTAGTGTATGGGTTAGGGTCAAGGTTAGTGTATGGGTTAAGAGCTACGGCGTTCTTCTGTGGATGAAGGAGAGGACCAAAGCGCAGCGTGGTTAGTGTATGGGTTAAGAGCTACGGCGTTCTTCTGTGGATGAAGGAGAGGACCAAAGCGCAGCGTGGTTAGTGTATGGGTTAAGAGCTACGGCTTTCTTCTGTGGATGAAGGAGAGGACCAAAGCGCAGCGTGGTTAGTGTATGGGTTAAGAGCTACGGCTTTCTTCTGTGGATGAAGGAGAGGACCAAAGCGCAGCGTGGTTAGTGTATGGGTTAAGAGCTACGGCTTTCTTCTGTGGATGAAGGAGAGGACCAAAGCGCAGCGTGGTTAGTGTATGGGTTAAGAGCTACGGCTTTCTTCTGTGGATGAAGGAGAGGACCAAAGCGCAGCGTGGTTAATAATATATGCCATTTAGCAGACGCGTTTTATCTGTGGACTTACAGTCATGTGTGCATACATTCTATGTATGGGTGGTTAGGGATCGAACCCACTACCCTGGCGTTAAGCGCCATGCTCTACCAACTTCAGAAGGATGTGGATGAAGGAGAGGACCAAAGCGCAGCGTGGTTAGTGTATGGGTTAAGAGCTACGGCTTTCTTCTGTGGATGAAGGAGAGGACCAAAGCGCAGCGTGGTTAGTGTATGGGTTAAGAGCTACGGCTTTCTTCTGTGGATGAAGGAGAGGACCAAAGCGCAGCGTGGTTAGTGTATGGGTTAAGAGCACGGCTTTCTTCTGTGGATGAATAAAGGACCATAAACATGCAGCGTGGTTAGTGTATGGGTTAGGGTCAAGGTTAGTGTAAAAAGAGCTACGGTGTTCTTCTGTGGATGAAGGAAAGGACCAAAACCCAACAGCGTGGTTAGTGTATGGGTTAAGAGCTGACGGCTTTCTTCTGTGGATGAAGGAGAGGACCAAAGCACAGCGTGGTAAAGTGTATGGGTTAAGAATGCCCACTCAGCGTTCTTCTGTGGATAAAGGAGAGGACCAAAGCGCAGCGTGGTCAGTGTATGGGTTAAGAGTTACGGCATTCTTCTGTGGATGAGGGAGAGGACCAAAGCGCAGCGTCAAGGTTAGTGTATGGGTTAAGAGCAAGCGTTCTTCTGTGGATGAAGGAGAGGACCAAAAGCGTGGTTAGTGTATGGGTTAAGAGCAAGGTTTCTTCTGTGGATGAAGGAGAGGACCAAAGCGCAGCGTGGGTTAGTGTATGGGTTAAGAAGGCTTTCTTCTGTCGATGGGGAGAGGACCAGCGCAGCGTGGTTAGTGTATGGGTTAGGGTCAAGGTTAGTGAATGGGTTAGGGTCAAGGTTAGTGTATGGGTTAGGGTTAAGGTTAGTGTATGGGTTAGGGTCAAGGTTAGTGTATGGGTTAGGGTCAAGGTTAGTGTATGGGTTAGGGTCAAGGTTAGTGTATGGGTTAGGGTCAAGGTTAGTGTATGGGTTAGGGTCAAGGTTAGTGTATGGGTTAGGGTCAAGGTTAGTGTATGGGTTAGGGTCAAGGTTAGTGTATGGGTTAGGGTCAAGGTTAGTGTATGGGTTAGGGTCAAGGTTAGTGTATGGGTTAGGGTCAAGGTTAGTGTATGGGTTAGGGTCAAGGTTAGTGTATGGGTTAGGGTCAAGGTTAGTGTATGGGTTAGGGATATTTTATATATTTCTTTAAGGTGGTACATCAGTTTTAATACTGCAGATAGATTATGGCTTCTGTCAATGTAATTGTCTACATCATTTCCAATCCCACAAATCTTTGTTTTTATAAATATATACAGTATATTTTGCCTCCTTTTCCCCCACAACTTCATCAAACATTGTTGAATG
Organism: Oncorhynchus keta; assembly: GCF_023373465.1. Taxonomy (NCBI): domain Eukaryota; kingdom Metazoa; phylum Chordata; class Actinopteri; order Salmoniformes; family Salmonidae; genus Oncorhynchus; species Oncorhynchus keta. Next base: position 8,487,309 of record NC_068429.1, on the reverse strand, counting down.
AGTCTCCTGTAAACAATATATATTATATTTCTTCTCTTTCAGCCAGGTAAATGATCTGCTAAACCATTACAATTATAACCGGCTATACTTATTTCACCGTAATGACATAGAAGTTTCCATTCTATTTATAATATTATATGTTTGTAAACTACCATTAAAAAGTACCATGATGATTGAGTGTCCGTATAGCTGTACATTGATATTTGCACTGCTACTTGGTAAACCTCCAATTGTTCTCCACTATTCCACCCGCTAAAACCTCCCCCCATCCCAAGGATGGATTGTCATCCCAGTGACTGGCAGACCACCCCTGTCCACCTGGATCAAAGGGCCTTTGAGGGATTGGGACCCATCCTTTATGAAGATCACACAGTGCCACCTACAGAACAGAAGCAGATTAACTGACAAAAAGCATTTCAAACACCCTTCGGTTATTTTTAATTTTAAAAATTTACTTTTTATTTTATTTTAGTCTTGCATATCTTAATTAATTAATAATATGCGTAGTAATGTAGGCACTTCATATGAAGGATTGTTATCTTTAACCAGGACTGGCATTACAACATTTTTTATTTTTACATTTTAATTGCAAGAAATTATTATTTTGGTTCATCCTATACTGTCCCTACCACCATTACCCCTTAGCAACAGATGTGGGATACATACACATACACACACTCATCCCACCCTTCCCCTACAAAACAACCACAAAGCTCAGATGTTCAACAGTTGTTTCATCCCCGAGCCCAACTCAAGAGAAGGGGCCAGCAGCATTCCACCCTGAATCCTGATAATGGATTTCTTCTGAAGCTAAGCAGTGTTGGTCCTGGATGGGAGACCAGATGTTGCTGGAATTGGTGTTGGAGGGCCAGTAGGATCCTCTGGGCAAAAATAAATATCCCAATGCCCCAGGGCAGTGATTGGGGACATTGCCTTGTGTAGGGTGCCGTCTTTCGTATGGGACGTTAAACAGGGGTCCTGACTCTCTGTGGTCACTAAAGATCCCATGGCACTAATTGTAGGTGTGTTAACCCTGGTGTCCTGGTTAAATTCCCAATCTGGCCCTCATACCATCATGGCCACCTAATCATCCCCAGCTTCTAATTGGCTCATTCATCCCCCCCCTCATCTCCTCTGTAACTATTCCCCAGGTCGTTGCTGTAAATGAGAACGTGTTCTCAGTCATCTTACCTGGTAAAAAATAAAGTATTGAACACAGTAGGAGCAATTTGTGTATTGCTCAGTTGTTAATTGACCGGTATCAGCCACTGGTGTGTAGGTTTCTAATAAGTAGATGTTTTGAGATTCCAGTCCGAAATTCCCTTTTTGTGCACTATATTCTGACCTTGAACTTAAGCGTGAGAACAGCGTGATATTCATCTGTTGTTCATTTTGGGTGGAAATTGAATAAATGAAGGTGTGGTAGAGATGTGTCTACAGATACACTATATTCTGACCTTGAACTTTATTCCCTCAAAATTCCATCACCATCATGTGAGAAGAAACCATGGATAAGATCTAGCGAACCTCCCGGTTCCAAGTGGAAAAAGTATCTACATAATTATTTTCCAATAGAAATAACACCATTCTTCATGCTGCGCTAATTTACAACTTGATAAGAGCGATTGATAATAGCTAGCTACTGTAGGTAAATGAGTAATCCGTTTGGATAAGGGAATTGTAAATATAAATGTCACTTGTTTTACATATATTTGACCTTATAATTGCTGGAGACAAATGTGAAACCAGTCATCAAGTATGGCAGAAAACTGACATATCAACTTATGAACTTTCCCGCAGTAAAGTTGAAATGTGAAATGCTGTGCCATTATGCATTATTTTAACTGTGTGGCCTTTTAACTCGCAGGGATGTGCACTGTCAAATGTCTTAATGAATAGGCTACCCAGGACTTTCTCTGTTTCCTGTTTCTATCATGTTAAATGTTAGCCACTAACAGTATCGACCATCAGTAGGCCTGATAACCACACATATTCAACTGCCAATCTACTGTTACTTCCCTTCAGTTGGTACAGCCTACGTCATCATTCCATTTAATTACATTGTTTCATTTACCTTCATTAGCTTCCTCTGATGCTGAGGATCATTAGTAACAGGTGATAATATGAAAAGAAAAAAAAAACATGTTGGCTAATTAAATCATTATGAAGCAGAGCGCAGACCAAGCCTTAATTGTTTGAACCGTATGCATGGCGCAGTACTTGGCTGTGACGTCTCAGAGTTCCATGGTTAGTGCAGGCTATAGACGAGGGTGTAGCCTATACTTGGCTGTGACATCACACAGTTCCATGGTTAGTGCAGGCAATAGACGAGGGTATAGCCTATACTTGGCTGTGACGTCACACAGTTCCATGGTTAGTCCAGGCAATAGACGAGGGTATAACCTATACTTGGCTGTGACATCACACAGTTCCATGGTTAGTCCAGGCAATAGACGAGGGTGTAGCCTATACTTGGCTGTGACATCACAGAGTTCCATGGTTAGTCCAGGCAATAGACGAGGGTATAGCCTATACTTGGCTGTGACATCACACAGTTCCATGGTTAGTCCAGGCAATAGACAAGGGTGTAGCCTATACTTGGCTGTGACATCACACAGTTCCATGGTTAGTCCAGGCAATAGACGAGGGTATAGCCTATACTTGGCTGTGACATCACACAGTTCCATGGTTAGTCCAGGCAATAGATGAGGGTGTAGCCTATACTTGGCTGTGACATCACACAGTTCCATGGTTAGTCCAGGCAATAGACGAGGGTGTAGCCTATACTTGGCTGTGACGTCACACAGTTCCATGGTTAGTGCAGGCTATAGACAAGGGTTATAACCTATACTTGTCTGTGACATCACACAGTTCCATGGTTAGTCCAGGCAATAGATGAGGGTGTAGCCTACTATTGTACACTATTCTCCCTACTATAATTATATGTACACTTATCTTCCAACATTACCATGAATTAAAGAACTGAATGTGGCAATTTTCAAAAGGAATCAAACCACCGTTTTCTTTCTTTCGTGTGTAAAGCCTCTCCAAACCAGTTTTTTATAATTCAGAAATACTTTCCTAACCCTAAATAATCTACAAGATCAGAGTATTTTTAAATATGATCATTGCTGCTGAATCCGAGACAAATATGCTCATATTTAGATGGCTTTCTTTCATTGATCCCTAATATTCTGAACCTGTTCTTTCTATATATTCTATTGAGTCTGTTGCCAAAATACTAACTAAAAGGTACACTATATTTAAAGGGATGGCTTCAGATAAATGAAAACCCTATTGAATGAAAACTCCACAAGAAAATCTGTTGGCTGGCATGTGGGAACGTTTTCAGCGGTTTAAACAGATGTATTCAGCGCACGCAAGGGAACCACGCCTGCAAAGCCTGTTCCACACCTTCATAAGGTCAGTCTGAATACCAACTACAGAGAAGTGTGTAGGAAAGGCGTGCATAAAAAACATGTCCTAAGTCGGAATCGGACCTATGCAAAGAGTTAACTGTTAGTACCGGTAGAAAATTCTGTCATTTGAAACATGCATTTGAAAAGCATCATAGTATATTTTCATTAAAATGCTTCAGGTTTCTTTAAAAAAAAAGTGTTTTATTTTTATCTAAACGTATAAATAAGTTTAATATATCCACAGGACCTGGCAACCCATCATTACACACACCTGGCAACTCATCATTAGGCACACCTGGCAAACCCATCATTACGCACACCTAGCAACTCATCATTACACACACCTGGTAACCCATCAATACACACACCTGGCAACCCATCATTACGCTCACCTGGCAACCCATCCTTAAGCACACCTGCAACCCATCCTTACGCACACCTGGCAACCCATCATTAGGCAGCACCTGGCAACCCATCATTACGCACACCTAGCAACTCATCATTACACACACCTGGTAACCCATCAATATACACACCTGGCAACCCATCATTACGCACACCTGGCAACCCATCATTGCGCACACCTGGCAAACCATCCTTACGCACCCCTGCAACCCATCCTTACGCACACCTGGCAACCCATCCTTACGCACACCTGGCAACCCATCATTACGCACACCTGGCAACCCATCATTACGCACACCTGGCAAGCCATCATTACGTACACCTGGCAACACACACCTGGTAACCCATCCTTACGCACACCTGGTAACCCATCCTTACGCACACCTGGTAACCCATCCTTACGCACACCTGGTAACCCATCCTTACGCACACCTGGTAACCCATCCTTACGCACACCTGGTAACCCATCCTTATGCACACCTGGCAACCCATCATTGCGCACACCTGGCAACCCATCCTTACGCACCCCTGCAACCCATCCTTACGCACACCTGGAAACCCATCATTACGCACACCTGGCAACCCATCATTACGCACACCTGGCAACCCATCATTACGCACACCTGGCAACCAATCATTACACACACCTGGTAACCCATCCTTACGCACACCTGGCAACCCATCATTACGCACACCTGGCAACCCATCATTACGCACACCTGGCAACCCATCATTACGCACACCTGTGTCTCATCGTCAGTCACCCCTGGACTTCATTACTCCCTTGATGACCCTTTATAGAGCACTCTTCTGTTATCAGCTTGTTTGTGTTTCTATGTCAGACGCGTCTCTTGTTTTGCTGCATGTTCGTTAATCTTAAACTCACTGACTGCACTTACTTCCTGACTCCCTGCGTCTACGTTCACAATACTTAAAACATGTAAATACTTCCAACGTGTGAAATCATTCATATAGATATAAATCATTAACATCTTTTTTTATATCGACGTTTAGTAGAGTTGTAGGCCCTTAAGGTTTCGCGCTTCAATAGATTTCAAATTATACACGTTCCATAAATGATCACTAATAATCAACATGAGGATGATAAATAATGGCTACTTACTGATCACCAGATCGTCCAATATCACTAGATCTTTTAATAAAGTGACACCATACAATCTGATCTGCTATCTGTCAAAGCATCGCCTTCTACAGCGCCAGAAAGGAATGAATTATTTTGTCTGTTACTCTCCCTAATGTGTAGTTGGTTTATATTTCATGTTTTGGGCCCCCATTAACATCCGCCATCTGCAAGCAATTACTTAGTGTCTGATCTGGCTCTGTAACAATCATGTATTTTCCCTCGGTGCACGCACACACACGCACGCACGCACGCACGCACGCACGCACGCACGCACGCACGCACGCACGCACACACACACACACACACACACACACACACACACACACACACACACACACACACACACATACATACATACATACATACATGCATGCATGCATGCATGCATGCACACACACACACACACACACACACACACACACACACACACACACACACACACACACACACACACACACACACACACACACACACACACACACACACACACACACACATACATACATACATACATACATACATACATACATACATACATACACACAAATATACATGCACACACACACACACACACACACATACATACATACATACATACCTACACACACACAAATATACATACACACACAAATATACATATATACACACACACACACTGCTAGCAGTCCCCACCTACCTCCATCTCCAGCCTGCACGCACGCACGCACGCACACACACACACACACACAGACACGCACGCACGCACGCACGCACGCACGCACGCACGCACACACACACACACACACACACACACACACACACACACACACACACACACACACACACACACACACACACACACACACACACACACACACATACATACATACATACATACATACATACATACATACATACATACATACATACATACATACATACATACATACCTACACACACACTGCTAGCAGTCCCCACCTACCTCCATCTCCAGCCTGCACACACACGCACGCACGCACGCACGCACGCACGCACGCACACACACACACACACACACACACACACACACACACACACACACACACACACACACACACACACACACACACACACACACACACATACATACATACATACATACATACATACATACATACATACATACATACATACATACATACATACATACATACATACATACATACATACATACACACACACACACAAATATACATACACACACACACACAAATATACATACACACACACACACACACACACACACACACACATACATACATACATACATACATACATACATACATACACACACACAAATATACATACATACACACACACAAATATACATACACACACACAAATATACATATACACACACACACACAAATATACATACACACACACACACAAATATACACACACACACACTGCTAGCAGTCCCCACCTACCTCCATCTCCAGCCTGCTAGCAATGTCATCAATGTCATCAATGTCATCAATGTCATCAGTGTCATCAATGTCATCAGTGTCATCAGTGTCAAGAGAAATGCCACCAAGGCCTCTAATTTGAATCTGTTTCTTCGATTGGCTGATAAAAGTGGAGTAGCGTTCCAAATGGCATACTATCTCCTATATACAGATGTAGGATCTTAATTTGAGCCACTTTCTTACAGCAGGAAAGTAATCCTGCAGCAACAGGAAATTACGAATTATTATGTGGATTATAATTACTGGCATTTGTTTTAAAGGAGTTGATAAAAAAAATTGTTATAGCAAATCAAGTCTGGCATTTTAAAGAAGAAATTACAAACGTTAAAGACTTTTGTTTTAAAGTTTGCATTTCCTGTACAGGAAAATTCCCAGCAGCAAAAGAGTGATCAAATTAAGATCCTACATCTGTAGTGCACTACATTTGACCAGGGCACGTAGGAAACAGTCATGTCTGCAAACAGTCAATGAAGAGATACTGTAGATATTCATCAGTCAAATAGTCTCTCTATCCTCCCTCTCTCAAATCCTTTGACAGTATTTCATTGAAGAAAACAAAGTACGTTTTGACTTCTCAGTAGAGAGGGATTGGACCAACAGACGTTTCGAGGCACTTACTCATGCTACCGTAATTTACAGCATGTGTTTAGAAGTCCCAACTGAGACACGGAGAAACTGACAGGCGGGGATGGAGGACAGACAGACAGACAGACAGACAGACAGACAGACAGACAGACAGACAGACAGACAGACAGGAAGGTAGATAGACAGGAAGGTAGATAGACAGGTAGAAAGGCCTACAGACAGACAGAGAGACAGACCACACACACACACACACACACTCTCCACTCTCAGTGGTATATAAGGAAAGCCTTCACATAGCATTAGGCTCAGTCCTACCAACAGGGTTACGTGACCCAGTGTGTCAGAGAGAGTAGACCCTGCCTGCTAGGAGGAGCTACTTATCGAGACAGCCTCCCTCCGGGCCAGCCCGTGAACCAGATCAGCAGAAATACAAAGGCATGCTTGTTTTATTCATGATTAGTTGTTGTTTCATGTTTAGTTGTTGTTAGCATTCGTGGGCGTGGGGCGCGGAGTCTCTGTGTGTGTGTGTGTGTGTGTGTGTGTGTTTATAATATGTAGTGTGTCTGTGTGTGTGTGTTTATAATGTGTAAGGGAAAGGGGGATACCTAGTCAGTTGTACTACTGAATGCCTTCAACTGAAATGTGTCTTCCTCATTTAACCCTCTGAATCAGAGGGGTGTGGGGGGCTGCCTTAATCGACATCCACGTCTTCAGCGCCCGGGGAACAGTGGGTTAACTGTCTTGCTCAGGGGCAGAACGACAGATTTTTACCTCGTCAGCTCGGGGATTCGATCCAGCAACCAACACTCTAACCATGAGTAGTGTGTGTATGTGTGTGTTTATAATGTGTAGTGTGTGTGTGTGTTTATAATGTGTAGTGTGTGTGTGTGTTGATAATGTGTAGTGTGTGTGTGTTGATAATGTGTAGTGTGTGTGTGTGTGTGTGTTTGTTGATAATGTGTAGTGTGTGTGTGTGTTGATAATGTGTAGTGTGTGTGTGTGTTGATAATGTGTAGTGTGAGTGTATGTGTGTGTTGATAATGTGTAGTGTATGTGTGTGTTGATAATGTGTAGTGTGTGTGTGTGTGTTGATAATGTGTAGTGTGCGTGTGTGTGTTGATAATGTATAGTGTGAGTGTGTGTGTGTGTGTGTGTTGGTAATGTGTAGTGTGTGTGTGTGTTGATAATGTGTAGTGTGTGTGTGTGTGTGTTGATAATGTGTAGTGTGTGTGTGTGTTTGTAATGTGGAGTGTGTGTGTGTGTTTGTAATGAGTAGTGTATGTGTGTGTTGATAATGTGTAGTGTGTGTGTGTGTTTGTAATGTGTAGTGTGTGTGTGTGTGTGTTGATAATGTGTAGTGTGTGTGTGTGTTTGTAATGTGGAGTGTGTGTGTTTGTAATGTGTAGTGTATGTGTGTGTTGATAATGTGTAGTGTGTGTGTGTGTTTGTAATGTGTAGTGTGTGTGTGTGTGTTGATAATGTGTAGTGTGTGTGTGTGTGTTGATAATGTGTAGTGTGTGTGTGTGTTTGTAATGCGGCGTGTAGATTGCGTTGCATGTTTATTAAACTGAAGCAACACGAATCTAAATACAAACACTACAAAACAATAAACGTAACGAAAACCGAAACAGCCTAATACTGGTGCAAATAAACACAGAACAAGGACATCAGGACACTAAGGACAATCACCCACGAAACACTCAAAGAATATGGCTGCCTAAATATGGTTCCCAATCAGAGACAACAATAAACACCTGCCTCTGATTGAGAACCACTCCAGACAGCCATAGACTCTCCTAGAACACCCCACTAAGCTACAATCCCAATACCAACACACCACATACAAAAACCCATGTCACACCCTGGCCTGACCAAATAAATGAAGATAAACACAAACTACTTCGACCAGGGCGTGATAGAACCCCCCCAAGGTGCGGACTCCCGGACGCACACCTAAAACCATAGGGGAGGGTCCGGGTGGGCGCCTGTCCATGGTGGCGGGACGTGGACCCCACTCTATCAAAGTCTTAGTCCCTCCTCCTCGCGTCCTTGGATAGTCCACCTTCGCCGCCGACCATGGCCTCGTAGTCCTCACCCAGAACCCCACTGGACTGAGGGGCAGCTCGGGACTGAGGGGCAGCTCGGGACAGAGGGGTAGCTCGGGACTGAGGGGAAGCTCGGGACTGAGGGGAAGCTCGGCACTGAGAGGAAGCTCGGCACTGAGAGGAAGCTCAGCACTGAGAGGAAGCTCAGGCAGGTAGTTGGATCTGGCAGATCCTGGCTGGCTGGCGGTTCTCGCAGATCCTGGCTAACTGGCGGATCTGGAAGAGTCTGGCTGACTGGCAGATCTGGAAGAGTCTGGCTGACTGGCAGATCTGGAAGGGTCTGGCTGACTGGCAGATCTGGAAGAGTCTGGCTGACTGGCAGATCTGGAAGAGTCTGGCTGACTGGCAGATCTGGAAGAGTCTGGCTGACTGGCGGATCCTGGCTGACTGGCGGATCTGGAAGACTGGGTCTCAATGGGCTAAATGTGTGTGTGTTTATAATGTCTATTGTGTGTGTGTGAGTGTGTGTTTATAATGTGTATTGTGTGTGTGTGTGTGTGTGTGTTTATAATGTGTGTGTGTGTTTATAATATGTAGTGTGGGTGTGTGTGTGTGTGTGTTTATAATATGTAGTGTGTGTGTGTTTACAATATGTAGTGTGTGTGTGTGTGTTTATAATATGTAGTGTGTGTGTGTGTGTGTGTGTGTGTGTGTGTGTGTGTGTGTGTGTGTGTGTGTGTGTGTGTGCGTTTATAATATGTAGTGTGTGTGTTTATAATATGTAGTGTGTGTGTGTGTGTTTATAATATGTAGTGTGTGTGTGTGTGTTTATAATAAGTAGTGTGTGTGTGTGTGTGTGTGTGTGTGTGTGTGTGTGTGTGTGTGTGTGTGTGTGTGTGTGTGTGTGTGTGTGTGTGTGTGTGTGTGTGTGTGTGTGTGTGTGTGTGTGTGTGTGTGTTTATAATATGTAGTGTGTGTCTCAGGAGACCTGCTAGATCAAATATCTGTTTCCTGGCCTGCTTCCTCCTGGGTTGTACAGGGATCAGCATCCCTCTGTTGTCACTCGCTCAAACCCAACCAATCAGTCATGTTAATAGCAGCTAGTTCCAGCGAGCATTCCTATTGTAATCTGATAACCTTTTTTTTTTTTTCAGGTAGTCTCTGCTTATTCTTGTTAGCGATTGGCTAAATTTAAAATAAGTTAAAACAGTCCTGCAGTGTTTCTATGTATTGTACTAGATGTTTTAGTGTTTGTTACGTAATGTTACATTAAAATTGATAAGGGGAACAAGAGGGTCTCAAGTGGTGTGACGTGTCATCAAAGACCACAGTTGTGTGCTTGTTGCCTTTCAGAATTCAGCCGGATTCCGAAATTAAAGATTAATCTGTGTACATATTTCATTTCGCAAACGATATGGAATTTCTCTTGTGAGAGAGAGAGAGAGAGAGAGAGAGAGAGAGAGAGAGAGAGAGAGAGAGAGAGAGAGAGAGAGAGAGAGAGAGAGAGAGAGAGAGAGAGAGAGAGAGAGAGAGAGAGAGAGATAGATTAGAAGTAGAGAGGTAGAAGGGAAGTCAATGTGTCTGTTGCCCCTGTGGGACGGGGCCGGAGCCCCCCTAGCCTCATTTCTGTCCGGGAGGTCACAGGCAATCAGACGAGTGGAAATGGAGCCAACAGCTCAGAATGGCCTCGCCCGCCGCCTAATCAGGCACACAGACGACTGCAATCCCATGGGGAGACCTTCCACCGATTTCAAACACATTTTCCCATTGACGGTCTCGGGGAATGGCATCGCACAAAGCACCTCCCTGGGCGAGTGGGGACCATTATGGTCAATGGGCTGTATGGGCTTCTGGTTTTATGTCCCGGACAGTCAGTTAAGAGCCATTCAGCTCCATTGGTTTGTTATAGGGGCCTGTGAGAGGGGGAATTGGCAGAGGGTTCAAGGAGGTAATGGGGGAGAGAGAGAGCGATGGCGCAGTGTCGACCTGCCTTGAGTTTAAACACCTTTACAGAAGAACTCACAATAGAAAAGCTTGGTGTCCGTTTAGTTTTTGCTGGTATAAAACGTTACGTTTTTTTTTTGGTTAGCTTTGTGACACTGTAAAGAGCGATATGTGAGCTGAGGGACCCTTTGGTTTCGTTTTCAGGCCGACTTGTCCAAGCAGAAGCATGTTGATTGATTGTTAATGTCTGTCAAAGCTGACGAGTTGCCTGAGTGAGAATGTTTTTGAGTGTCCACTACACTACACTTCTCTTTGTTTACTCTCCCTTTCATCCCTTTGGGAGGTTTCTCGCGATGGCCGCCACGGTGAAGTTGTCAAATTATCCTGCATGTGAGGGCCTTCATCCTCTCATCACAAGCTGAAGACAGTAAAGAAGAGGTGTGTGGAGAACAAGGCTCATCTCGAAAGCCTGCCTCGCCAGCTTCATGTTCCAAAGCTTGAAAGAGAGTGACATGTCTTTGAAACGCTCTTTTCTTTGACCATTCTGTTCTCCCCTCTCTCTATCTCTTTGTCTTCCTGTTTCCCCCCCTCCACCACCTCCCTCCTGTTCTCTGTCTCTCTCTAGAGAAATCAGCCAGGCCCTGGCCCTCTCAGAGCCTCTCATCTTGAATATGTCACTTCTCAATTTGCCGCGGCCCCCACTATTTCGCTGCTGGCGTTTGTATCGATTTTCCTGTCTACGGTCAGAGTGGAGCTCTCAAAACTCTTGAAATAAAAGGCAAGAAAACAGGGGCTGGGGTTCACGTGAATGTTGGCCCTCTCTGAAAATTGGGGGGATTGAAGTGTGTTATCTTCTGTTGTTGGATGCCTGGCATCACACTGCCATTAACAACAAATGCCAACCACAATTAGTTAATGTGAACAGAATGTGCTCAGAGCTAATTGCAGAACATCATATATTATATATTATAGAGATTCCAAAATACTGAAAATAGGAAGGTTATCACGACTCCCTGTTTTATGCAAAGGAAAGGCTTTATGAAGGCCTTATTACCCCTGGAAAGGCTTTATGACGGCCTTATTACCCCTGGAAAGGCGTTATGGTGGCCTTATTACCCCTGGAAAGGCTTTATGAAGGCCTTATTACCCCTGGAAAGGCTTTATGACGGCCTTATTACCCCTGGAAAGGCGTTATGGTGGCCTTATTACCCCTGGAAAGGCGTTATGGTGGCCTTATTACCCCTGGAAAGGCTTTATGGCGGCCTTATTACCCCTGGAAAGGCGTTATGACGGCCTTATTACCCCTGGAAAAGCTTTATTACGGCCTTATTACCCCTGGAAAGGCTTTATGACAGCCTTATTACCCCTGGAAAGGCTTTATGACAGCCTTATTACCCCTGGAAAGGCGTTATGGCGGCCTTATTACCCCTGGAAAGGCTTTATGACAGCCTTATTACCCCTGGAAAGGCTTTATGACAGCCTTATTACCCCTGGAAAGGCTTTATGACAGCCTTATTACCCTGGAAAGGCGTTATGGCGGCCTTATTACCCCTGGAAAGGCTTTATGACAGCCTTATTACCCCTGGAAAGGCTTTATGACAGCCTTATTACCCCTGGAAAGGCTTTATGACGGCCTTATTACCCCTGGAAAGGCTTTATGACAGCCTTATTACCCCTGGAAAGGCTTTATGACAGCCTTATTACCCCTGGAAAGGCGTTATGGCGGCCTTATTACCCCTGGAAAGGCTTTATTACGGCCTTATTACCCCTGGAAAGGCTTTATGACAGCCTTATTACCCCTGGAAAGGCTTTATGACGGCCTTATTACCCCTGGAAAGGCTTTATGGCGGCCTTATTACCCCTGGAAAGGCTTTATTACGGCCTTATTACCCCTGGAAAGGCTTTATGACAGCCTTATTACCCCTGGAAAGGCTTTATGACAGCCTTATTACCCCTGGAAAGGCTTTATGACGGCCTTATTACCCCTGGAAAGGCTTTATGGCGGCCTTATTACCCCTGGAAAGGCTTTATTACGGCCTTATTACCCCTGGAAAGGCTTTATGACAGCCTTATTACCCCTGGAAAGGCTTTATGACAGCCTTATTACCCCTGGAAAGGCGTTATGGTGGCCTTATTACCCCTGGAAAGGCTTTATGACGGCCTTATTACCCCTGGAAAGGCTTTATGACGGCCTTATTACCCCTGGAAAGGCTTTATGACGGCCTTATTACCCCTGGAAAGGCTTTATGGCGGCCTTATTACCCCTGGAAAGGCTTTATGACGGCCTTATTACCCCTGGAAAGGCTTTATGACGGCCTTATTACCCCTGGAAAGGCTTTATGACGGCCTTATTACCCCTGGAAAGGCTTTATGACGGCCTTATTACCCCTGGAAAGGCTTTATGACGGCCTTATTACCCCTGGAAAGGCTTTATGACGGCCTTATTACCCCTGGAAAGGCTTTATGACGGCCTTATTACCCCTGGAAAGGCTTTATGACGGCCTTATTACCCCTGGAAAGGCTTTATGACGGCCTTATTACCCCTGGAAAGGCTTTATGACGGCCTTATTACACCTGGAAAGGCGTTATGGTGGCCTTATTACCCCTGGAAAGGCTTTATGACGGCCTTATTACCCCTGGAAAGGCGTTACGGCGGCCTTATTACCCCTGGAAATGCTTTATGGCGGCCTTATTACCCCTGGAAAGGCTTTATGACGGCCTTATTACCCCTGGAAAGGCGTTACGGCGGCCTTATTACCCCTGGAAAGGCTTTATGGCGGCCTTATTACCCCTGTAAAGGCTTTATGACGGCCTTATTACCCCTGGAAAGGCTTTATGACGGCCTTATTACCCCTGGAAAGGCTTTATGGCGGCCTTATTACCCCTGTAAAGGCTTTATGACGGCCTTATTACCCCTGGAAAGGCTTTATGACGGCCTTATTACCCCTGGACAGGCTTTATGACGGCCTTATTACCCCTGGAAAGGCTTTATGACGGCCTTATTACCCCTGGAAAGGCTTTATGACGGCCTTATTACACCTGGAAAGGCTTTATGACGGCCTTATTACCCCTGGAAAGGCTTTATGACAGCCTTATTACCCCTGGAAAGGCGTTATGGCGGCCTTATTACCCCTGGAAAGGCTTTATTACGGCCTTATTACCCCTGGAAAGGCTTTATGACAGCCTTATTACCCCTGGAAAGGCTTTATGACGGCCTTATTACCCCTGGAAAGGCTTTATTACGGCCTTATTACCCCTGGAAAGGCTTTATGACAGCCTTATTACCCCTGGAAAGGCTTTATGACAGCCTTATTACCCCTGGAAAGGCGTTATGGCGGCCTTATTACCCCTGGAAAGGCTTTATGACAGCCTTATTACCCCTGGAAAGGCTTTATGACAGCCTTATTACCCCTGGAAAGGCTTTATGACAGCCTTATTACCCCTGGAAAGGCGTTATGGCGGCCTTATTACCCCTGGAAAGGCTTTATGACAGCCTTATTACCCCTGGAAAGGCTTTATGACAGCCTTATTACCCCTGGAAAGGCTTTATGACGGCCTTATTACCCCTGGAAAGGCTTTATGACAGCCTTATTACCCCTGGAAAGGCTTTATGACAGCCTTATTACCCCTGGAAAGGCGTTATGGCGGCCTTATTACCCCTGGAAAGGCTTTATGACAGCCTTATTACCCCTGGAAAGGCTTTATGACAGCCTTATTACCCCTGGAAAGGCTTTATGACAGCCTTATTACCCCTGGAAAGGCTTTATGACGGCCTTATTACCCCTGGAAAGGCTTTATGACAGCCTTATTACCCCTGGAAAGGCGTTATGGCGGCCTTATTACCCCTGGAAAGGCTTTATGACAGCCTTATTACCCCTGGAAAGGCTTTATGACAGCCTTATTACCCCTGGAAAGGCTTTATGACAGCCTTATTACCCCTGGAAAGGCTTTATGACAGCCTTATTACCCCTGGAAAGGCTTTATGACAGCCTTATTACCCCTGGAAAGGCTTTATGACGGCCTTATTACCCCTGGAAAGGCTTTATGACAGCCTTATTACCCCTGGAAAGGCTTTATGACGGCCTTATTACCCCAGGAAAGGCTTTATGACGGCCTTATTACACCTGGAAAGGCGTTATGGCGGCCTTATTACCCCTGGAAAGGCTTTATGACAGCCTTATTACCCCTGGAAAGGCTTTATGACAGCCTTATTACCCCTGGAAAGGCTTTATGACAGCCTTATTACCCCTGGAAAGGCTTTATGACAGCCTTATTACCCCTGGAAAGGCTTTATGACAGCCTTATTACCCCTGGAAAGGCTTTATGACGGCCTTATTACCCCTGGAAAGGCTTTATGACAGCCTTATTACCCCTGGAAAGGCTTTATGACTGCCTTATTACCCCAGGAAAGGCTTTATGACGGCCTTATTACACCTGGAAAGGCGTTATGGTGGCCTTATTACCCCTGGAAAGGCTTTATGACGGCCTTATTACCCCTGGAAAGGCGTTACGGCGGCCTTATTACCCCTGGAAATGCTTTATGGCGGCCTTATTACCCCTGGAAAGGCTTTATGACGGCCTTATTACCCCTGGAAAGGCGTTACGGCGGCCTTATTACCCCTGGAAAGGCTTTATGACGGCCTTATTACCCCTGGAAAGGCTTTATGACGGCCTTATTACCCCTGGAAAGGCTTTATGACGGCCTTATTACCCCTGGAAAGGCGTTATGGCGGCCTTATTACCCCTGGAAAGGCGTTATGGTGGCCTTATTACCCCTGGAAAGGCTTTATGACGGCCTTATTACCCCTGGACAGGCTTTATGACGGCCTTATTACCCCTGGAAAGGCTTTATGAAGGCCTTATTACCCCTGGAAAGGCGTTATGGTGGCCTTATTACACCTGGAAAGGCTTTATGACGGCCTTATTACCCCTGGAAAGGCTTTATGACAGCCTTATTACCCCTGGAAAGGCGTTATGGCGGCCTTATTACCCCTGGAAAGGCTTTATTACGGCCTTATTACCCCTGGAAAGGCTTTATGACAGCCTTATTACCCCTGGAAAGGCTTTATGACGGCCTTATTACCCCTGGAAAGGCTTTATTACGGCCTTATTACCCCTGGAAAGGCTTTATGACAGCCTTATTACCCCTGGAAAGGCTTTATGACAGCCTTATTACCCCTGGAAAGGCGTTATGGCGGCCTTATTAACCCTGGAAAGGCTTTATGACAGCCTTATTACCCCTGGAAAGGCTTTATGACAGCCTTATTACCCCTGGAAAGGCTTTATGACAGCCTTATTACCCCTGGAAAGGCGTTATGGCGGCCTTATTACCCCTGGAAAGGCTTTATGACAGCCTTATTACCCCTGGAAAGGCTTTATGACAGCCTTATTACCCCTGGAAAGGCTTTATGACGGCCTTATTACCCCTGGAAAGGCTTTATGACAGCCTTATTACCCCTGGAAAGGCTTTATGACAGCCTTATTACCCCTGAAAGGCGTTATGGCGGCCTTATTACCCCTGGAAAGGCTTTATTACGGCCTTATTACCCCTGGAAAGGCTTTATGACAGCCTTATTACCCCTGGAAAGGCTTTATGACGGCCTTATTACCCCTGGAAAGGCTTTATGGCGGCCTTATTACCCCTGGAAAGGCTTTATTACGGCCTTATTACCCCTGGAAAGGCTTTATGACGGCCTTATTACCCCTGGAAAGGCTTTATGACGGCCTTATTACCCCTGGAAAGGCTTTATGACAGCCTTATTACCCCTGGAAAGGCTTTATGACGGCCTTATTACCCCTGGAAAGGCTTTATGACGGCCTTATTACACCTGGAAAGGCGTTATGGTGGCCTTATTACCCCTGGAAAGGCTTTATGACGGCCTTATTACCCCTGGAAAGGCGTTACGGCGGCCTTATTACCCCTGGAAATGCTTTATGGCGGCCTTATTACCCCTGGAAAGGCTTTATGACGGCCTTATTACCCCTGGAAAGGCGTTACGGCGGCCTTATTACCCCTGGAAAGGCTTTATGGCGTCCTTATTACCCCTGGAAAGGCTTTATGGCGTCCTTATTACCCCTGTAAAGGCTTTATGACGGCCTTATTACCCCTGGAAAGGCTTTATGGCGGCCTTATTACCCCTGGAAAGGCTTTATGGCGGCCTTATTACCCCTGTAAAGGCTTTATGACGGCCTTATTACCCCTGGAAAGGCTTTATGACGGCCTTATTACCCCTGGACAGGCTTTATGACGGCCTTATTACCCCTGGAAAGGCTTTATGACGGCCTTATTACCCCTGGAAAGGCTTTATGACGGCCTTATTACACCTGTAAAGGCTTTATGACGGCCTTATTACCCCTGTAAGGGAATACCCCCTGTATTGGACAAAAATGAATGGCATGTCATTGGCATCGGACAAACCATATACACATTGGCCAATACCACCCAATTCGGCGTTGATTCATCCAAAGTGTATTGCAAATGCCATATGGTAATTGCCAGTTGTAACACTTTAAAAATTCAACAGGGGGCAAATGCGCTCCACCGGGGTTTTTCATATTGGATATGTAACCCAAATCAATGTCCAAAAGTAAAATTTTGAAAAAAATGAACTTTTTTCAAAACTTATCACCCCTTAAAAAGTGCTTTCTGGACCGTTTTTCGAAATTCTTTCGATTTTTTTGTCAATTACACATGTGTAAGAACTGTATGAATATACTTTTGTCCAATTTTATTATCATAATTTTTTTAATTTTTTTATATGCGCATAAGGAATATGTTTTGTCCAATTCCAATATGATTTCATAGGAAGTCAAAAGTCAAAAGTCAAAAATGTCAAAATTTTGTAAAAACTTCACACACCCATAAAAAAGTGCTTTCTGGACCGTTTTTCGAAATTCTTTCGATTTTTTGTCAATTACACATGTGTAAGAACTGTATGAATATACTTTTGTCCAATTTTATTATCATAATTTTTTTTTTTTTTTTTTACATGCGCATAAGGAATATGTTTTGTCCAATTCCAATATGATTTCATAGGAAGTCAAAAGTCAAAAGTCAAAAATGTCAAAATTTTGTAAAAACTTCACACACCCTTAAAAAGTGCTTTCTGGACCGTTTTTGAAATTCTTTCAATTTTTTGTCAATTACACATGTGTAAGAACTGTATGAATATACTTTTGTCCAATTTTATTATCATATTTTTTTATATATTTTTTTAATTGTGCATAAGGATTTTTTTGTGGGCCAAATGACGTAAGAAATTTGACATGCTCAAAAATCCTGCAGAAATGCAAAATTGACTGGCCTGATGAACTCGGGATGGCCGGGCAGTGATAGTTGTTCCTTTCCATCACTCGTTGTGTTGACTTCATCATGTCCATTTTGTGATGTTTTTTCACTATATAATCATATTGCAAGTGCACGTGCATTTGCAATATGTTTCAATGTGCATTTACCATATGAAATTTGACCTTGCTCAAAAATGCAAAATTGACTGGTCTGATGAACACAGGATGGCCGAGCAGTGATAGTTGTACATTTCCATCACTCGTTGTGTTGATTTCATCATCTCCGTTAGGTGATGTTTTTACACTATAGAATCATATTGCAAATGCACGTGCATTGTTGTGCAACTGGTAACCCAAAAATAAAAATATGGTTGTAAATGCATTTACCGGTCATTCTGATATTAATGCTCGCTATGGGAACACAGGATGGCCGGGCAGTGATAGTTGTACATTTCCATCACTCGTTGTGTTGATTTCATCATGTCCATTAGGTGATGTTTTTACACTATAGAATCATATTGCAAGTGCGCGCGCATTTGCAATATGTTTCAATGTGCATTTACCATATGAAATTTGAAATGCTCAAAAATGCAAAATTGACTGGTCTGATGGACACAGGATGGCCGAGCAGTGATAGTTGTACATTTCCATCACTCGTTGTGTTGATTTCATCATGTCCATTAGGTGATGTTTTTTCACTATAGAATCATATTGCAAGTGCGCGCGCATTTGCAATATGTTTCAATGTGCATTTACCATATGAAATTTGACATGCTCAAAAATGCAAAATTGACTGGTCTGATGAACACAGGATGGCTGAGCAGTGATAGTTGTACATTTCCATCACCTGTTGTGTTGATTTCATCATGTCCATTTGTTTATGTTTTCTCACTTTTGCAAAGTCACTGTGCATTTGCAATATGGTTCAATGGGCAGGTACCATCACGAATTTGTCATGCTATAAAAATCCTGCAGGAATGTGAAATTGACTGGTCTGATGAACACAGGATGGCCGAGCAGTGATAGTTGTACATTTCCATCACTTGTTGTGTTGATTTCATCATGTCCATTAGGTGATGTTTTTTCACTATAGAATCATATTGCAAATGCACGTGCATTGTTGTGCAACTGGTAACCCAAAAATTAAAATATGGTTGTAAATGCATTTACCGGTCATTCTGATATTAATGCTCGCTATGGGAACACAGGATGGCCGGGCAGTGATAGTTGTACATTTCCATCACTCGTTGTGTTGATTTCATCATGTCCATTAGGTGATGTTTTTACACTATAGAATCATATTGCAAGTGCGCGCGCATTTGCAATATGTTTCAATGTGCATTTACTATATGAAATTTGACATGCTCAAAAATGCAAAATTGACTGGTCTGATGGACACAGGATGGCCGAGCAGTGATAGTTGTACATTTCCATCACTCGTTGTGTTGATTTCATCATGTCCATTAGGTGATGTTTTTTCACTATAGAATCATATTGCAAGTGCGCGCGCATTTGCAATATGTTTCAATGTGCATTTACCATATGAAATTTGACATGCTCAAAAATGCAAAATTGACTGGTCTGATGAACACAGGATGGCTGAGCAGTGATAGTTGTACATTTCCATCACCTGTTGTGTTGATTTCATCATGTCCATTTGTTTATGTTTTCTCACTTTTGCAAAGTCACTGTGCATTTGCAATATGGTTCAATGGGCAGGTACCATCACGAATTTGTCATGCTATAAAATCCTGCAGGAATGTGAAATTGACTGGTCTGATGAACACAGGATGGCCGAGCAGTGATAGTTGTACATTTCCATCACTTGTTGTGTTGATTTCATCATGTCCATTAGGTGATGTTTTTCACTATAGAATCATATTGCAAATGCACGTGCATTGTTGTGCAACTGGTAACCCAAAAATTAAAATATGGTTGTAAATGCATTTACCGGTCATTCTGATATTAATGCTCGCTATGGGAACACAGGATGGCCGGGCAGTGATAGTTGTACATTTCCATCACTCGTTGTGTTGATTTCATCATGTCCATTAGGTGATGTTTTTACACTATAGAATCATATTGCAAGTGCGCGCGCATTTGCAATATGTTTCAATGTGCATTTACCATATGAAATTTGAAATGCTCAAAAATGCAAAATTGACTGGTCTGATGGACACAGGATGGCCGAGCAGTGATAGTTGTACATTTCCATCACTCGTTGTGTTGATTTCATCATGTCCATTAGGTGATGTTTTTTCACTATAGAATCATATTGCAAGTGCGCGCATTTGCAATATGTTTCAATGTGCATTTACCATATGAAATTTGACATGCTCAAAAATGCAAAATTGACTGGTCTGATGAACACAGGATGGCTGAGCAGTGATAGTTGTACATTTCCATCACCTGTTGTGTTGATTTCATCATGTCCATTTGTTTATGTTTTCTCACTTTTGCAAAGTCACTGTGCATTTGCAATATGGTTCAATGGGCAGGTACCATCACGAATTTGTCATGCTATAAAAATCCTGCAGGAATGTGAAATTGACTGGTCTGATGAACACAGGATGGCCGAGCAGTGATAGTTGTACATTTCCATCACTTGTTGTGTTGATTTCATCATGTCCATTAGGTGATGTTTTTTCACTATAGAATCATATTGCAAATGCACGTGCATTGTTGTGCAACTGGTAACCCAAAAATTAAAATATGGTTGTAAATGCATTTACCGGTCATTCTGATATTAATGCTCGCTATGGGAACACAGGATGGCCGGGCAGTGATAGTTGTACATTTCCATCACTCGTTGTGTTGATTTCATCATGTCCATTAGGTGATGTTTTTACACTATAGAATCATATTGCAAGTGCGCGCGCATTTGCAATATGTTTCAATGTGCATTTACCATATGAAATTTGAAATGCTCAAAAATGCAAAATTGACTGGTCTGATGGACACAGGATGGCCGAGCAGTGATAGTTGTACATTTCCATCACTCGTTGTGTTGATTTCATCATGTCCATTAGGTGATGTTTTTTCACTATAGAATCATATTGCAAGTGCGCGCATTTGCAATATGTTTCAATGTGCATTTACCATATGAAATTTGACATGCTCAAAAATGCAAAATTGACTGGTCTGATGAACACAGGATGGCTGAGCAGTGATAGTTGTACATTTCCATCACCTGTTGTGTTGATTTCATCATGTCCATTTGTTTATGTTTTCTCACTTTTGCAAAGTCACTGTGCATTTGCAATATGGTTCAATGGGCAGGTACCATCACGAATTTGTCATGCTATAAAAATCCTGCAGGAATGTGAAATTGACTGGTCTGATGAACACAGGATGGCCGAGCAGTGATAGTTGTACATTTCCATCACTTGTTGTGTTGATTTCATCATGTCCATTAGGTGATGTTTTTCACTATAGAATCATATTGCAAATGCACGTGCATTGTTGTGCAACTGGTAACCCAAAAATTAAAATATGGTTGTAAATGCATTTACCGGTCATTCTGATATTAATGCTCGCTATGGGAACACAGGATGGCCGGGCAGTGATAGTTGTACATTTCCATCACTCGTTGTGTTGATTTCATCATGTCCATTAGGTGATGTTTTTACACTATAGAATCATATTGCAAGTGCGCGCGCATTTGCAATATGTTTCAATGTGCATTTACCATATGAAATTTGACATGCTCAAAAATGCAAAATTGACTGGTCTGATGGACACAGGATGGCCGAGCAGTGATAGTTGTACATTTCCATCACTCGTTGTGTTGATTTCATCATGTCCATTAGGTGATGTTTTTACACTATAGAATCATATTGCAAGTGTGCGCGCATTTGCAATATGTTTCAATGTGCATTTACCATATGAAATTTGACATGCTCAAAAATGCAAAATTGACTGGTCTGATGGACACAGGATGGCCGAGCAGTGATAGTTGTACATTTCCATCACTCGTTGTGTTGATTTCATCATGTCCATTAGGTGATGTTTTTACACTATAGAATCATATTGCAAGTGCGCGCGCATTTGCAATATGTTTCAATGTGCATTTACCATATGAAATTTGACATGCTCAAAAATGCAAAATTGACTGGTCTGATGGACACAGGATGGCCGAGCAGTGATAGTTGTACATTTCCATCACTCTCGTTGTGTTGATTTCATCATGTCCATTAGGTGATGTTTTTACACTATAGAATCATATTGCAAGTGCGCGCGCATTTGCAATATGTTTCAATGTGCATTTACCATATGAAATTTGACATGCTCAAAAATGCAAAATTGACTGGTCTGATGGACACAGGATGGCCGAGCAGTGATAGTTGTACATTTCCATCACTCGTTGTGTTGATTTCATCATGTCCATTAGGTGATGTTTTTCACTATAGAATCATATTGCAAGTGCGCGCGCATTTGCAATATGTTTCAATGTGCATTTACCATATGAAATTTGACATGCTCAAAAATGCAAAATTGACTGGTCTGATGAACACAGGATGGCTGAGCAGTGATAGTTGTACATTTCCATCACTCGTTGTGTTGATTTCATCATGTCCATTTGTTTATGTTTTCTCACTTTTGCAAAGTCACTGTGCATTTGCAATATGGTTCAATGGGCAGGTACCATCACGAATTTGTCATGCTATAAAAATCCTGCAGGAATGTGAAATTGACTGGCCCGATGAACTCGGGATAGCTGGGCAGTGATTCTGGTTCATCTCCATGGCTCGTTAGGGTTGATTTCAGAATGTCACTTTTGGTGATGGTCCTCTCCGTTTAAACATATTGCTAATGTACAAAAGTCAACTAGCAAGTCAGTGTCCATCAGTCAATTAGATGTCATTTTGACACCAAACTGATACCAATTGACACCAAACCCACTTTTTCCAACTCATTTAGAAGCCAACTATCATATATGTCAGAGCAGGCCCATAATTCACAGCGCCTTTAGTTTAAAACATAATAAAAACGTAAAACACATAGTTACGTTCTAGCTGCGGGTCCAGGTCAGACATTATGTGAAGGCCTATGTGAGGCGACCCCGAATCCCGAGTTTCGGCTCGATAGGTCCTTCGGTGCCCGAGTAAAACCCTAATTGGTGCTGAAAATCCACTTTTTCCATGCCTTGCTATGGGGTCCTTGAATGAGCTATCGGACCGAAACGTTGGGGTCCGTCTCTATGGGCCGAGCCGGTTCCAATGCACCTAGTCTTGTGTCTCTGAGACTTTTCTAAATGTCGCCATTTTCGTAATGGTCAAAATGAATTGAAATCATTGCAAATGTACGAGGCTATTTCTCGGTCCGAGAACCTTCTAGAGCCACCTAACTCACCACGCACTATCGACCCGAGGTCTAGAACAGGTTTCTAAAGTTTCGGAACTCTAGGTCTGACGGTTCTTTTTAGCTCGAACAAAGCTAACTATTGGAGGCACTGTCTGTCTCTACAACCCCCAATACGTCCCTCCTTCCAAGTTGTGTGTCTGTGTGATTTAGTTTTCCTTTGAAATTTTATGGGAAAAATGACTGATTTACAGTTCATGGGGGTTGCCTAATCACACATATGAAGTTTTGGACAGATCTGACTTTTTTAACCCTCGAAACAGCCCCTGAGACACCAATTAAGGCACTTCCGGTTGGCACAGGAAGCTATAAGTCAACACATATCCTCACTGGGCTATGCTTTTACAGAATCCTGTGTTTTAAGTCCTTACGTTAAGAATTGACTGATTTACACAGGGTTGAATGCACTATGTCTATCAAACTGCAGGCAGGTAATGGAAAAACACTTTTAGGGTGATTTTAACCACTTCCGGTTGGTCCAGGAAGCCTAGAATCAACACAGGTAGACCTCATACTGGCCTGATGGACTGTTATCAAAGACAGGTTCATACGGCATTCATAACCCATATAGACTTCAGGTTGAATTTAGGGGTGCAGGCAATGTATTCCTATGGGGAGAGAAGTCAATGCAAACTATTTGAAGTAAACACCTTCTTTTAACTATTAAGGGTTAATGCCACACGGTCAACGTTAGGCTTGCACGGATCGGAAGGACCTTAGGAACGTACCTGAGGTCGAATTGTGCTTCTCACCCTAACGGTTCTCTCACTGTCACCCAAAAGCAAATGACGTTGTGGGGCAGGCTTCATTTTGGGCCTACTTTTCTAATGGTCGCTGCGCTCAGACCGAGCGAGCTACGGTCAAGCGGGATATCTCGTTGAACTCGGCACGGCCTAGAGATTATGTTTATGCCATTGCCTGCTCTCTGTGTCTTTGAGAACCGCACTTTTTCACTCCATCCTTGCTGTGTGTGCGTGTGAGAGCTTTTCTTTGACATCTGTTGGGAGAAATGACTGATTTACAGTTCATGAGGGTTACCTAGTCACACATATGAAGTTTTGAAAAGATCTGACCTTTTTAACCCTTGGAAACTGCCACTGTGACATCATTAAAGGCACTTCCGGTTGGCACAGGAAGCTATAAGTAAACCCATGTCTTGATTGACATAGAAACTTACAGAATCCTGAGTTTTAAGTCCTTACGTTAAGAATTGACTGATTTACACAGGGTTGAATGCACTATGTCTATCAAACTGCAGGCAGGTAATGGAAAAACACTTTTAGGGTGATTTTAACCACTTCCGGTTGGTCCAGGAAGCCTAGAATCAACACAGGTAGACCTCATACTGGCCTGATGGACTGTTACCAAAGACAGGTTCATACGGCATTCATAACCCATATAGACTTCAGGTTGAATTTAGGGGTAAAGGCAATGTATTCCTATGGGGAGAGAAATCAATGCAAACTATTTGAAGTAAACACCTTCTTTTAACTATTAAGGGTTAATGCCACACGGTCAACGTTAGGCTTGCACGGATCGGAAGGACCTTAGGAACGTACCTGAGGTCGAATTGTGCTTCTCACCCTAACGGTTCTCTCACTGTCACCCAAAAGCAAATGACGTTGTGGGGCAGGCTTCATTTTGGGCCTACTTTTCTAATGGTCGCTGCGCTCAGACCGAGCGAGCTACGGTCAAGCGGGATATCTCGTTGAACCCGGCACGGCCTAGACATTATGTTTATGCCATTGCCTGCTCTCTGTGTCTTTAAGAACCACACTTTTTCACTCCATCCTTGCTGTGTGTGCGTGTGTGAGAGCTTTTCTTTGACATCTGCTGGGAGAAATGACTGATTTACAGTTTAGGAGGGTTACCTGGTCACACATATGAAGTTTTGGAGAGATGTGACTTTTCTAACCCTTCAAAACAGACAGTGTGACCCAATTAAAGGCACTTCCGGTTGGCACAGGAAGCTATAAGTAAACACATGTCTTGATTGACATAGCCACTTACAGAATCCTGAGTTTTAAGTCTTTAAGTTAAGAATTGACTGATCTACACAGGGTTGAATGCACTATGTCTATCAAACTGCATGCAGTGTATGGATCAACACTGATAAGGTGATTTCAACCACTTCCGGTTGCTTCAGGAAGCTTATAATTGGCACAGGTAGACCTCATAGTGGTCTGATGGACTGTCATAGAAGACAGGTTCATAAGTCATTCATAACCCACATAGGCTTCAGGTTGAATTTAGGGGTGCAGGCAATGTATTCCTATGGGGAGAGAAGTCAATGCAAACTCTTTGAAGTAAACACCTTATTTTAACTATTAAGGGTTAATGCCACATGGTCAAGGTTAGGCTTGCACGGATCGGGAGGACCTCAGGAACGTACCTGAGGTCGAATTGTGCTTCTCACCCTAACGGTTCTCTCACTGTCACCCAAAAGCAAATGACATTGAGGGCCAGGCTTCCTTTTGCGCCTTCTTTTTTCAAGGTCGCTGCACTCAGAGCGAGCTACGGTCAAGCGGGGCGTCTCGTTGAACTCTGCACAGCCTGGAGACTATGGTGATGCCATTTTTGTGTTGATTTCAGAATGCCATTTTGGTGATGGTCCCTCTCCGTTTAAACATATTGCTAATGTACAAAAGTCAACTAGCAAGTCAGTGTCCACCAGTCAATTAGATGTCATTCTGACACCAAACTGATACCAATTGACACCAAACCCACTTTTTCCAACTCATTTAGAAGCCAACT
>NC_068429.1:8433889-8460778 GCF_023373465.1 Oncorhynchus keta | reverse complement strand
CTAATGTTTTGTACCTCAGTCTATAAGTAAGTCTTTATTAGGAAGGTGTTCCTAATGTTTTGTACACTCAAGTCTATGTAAATCTATATTAGGAAGGTGTCTAATGTTTGTCAACTCAGATTATATGTAAATGGTGCAACTCTATTTGGACAAAAATGAATGGCATGTCATTGGCATCGGACAAACCATATACACATTGGCCAATACCACCCAATTCGGCGTTGATTCATCCAAAGTGTATTGCAAATGCCATATGGTAATTGCCAGTTGTAACACTTTAAAAAATTCAACAGGGGGCAAATGCGCTCCACCGGGGTTTTCATATTGGATATGTAACCCAAATCAATGTCCAAAAGTAAAATTTTGAAAAAATGAACTTTTTTCAAAAACTTATCACCCCTTAAAAAGTGCTTTCTGGACCGTTTTTCGAAATTCTTTCGATTTTTTTGTCAATTACACATGTGTAAGAACTGTATGAATATACTTTTGTCCAATTTTATTATCATAATTTTTTTAATTTTTTTATATGCGCATAAGGAATATGTTTTGTCCAATTCCAATATGATTTCATAGGAAGTCAAAAGTCAAAAGTCAAAAATGTCAAAATTTTGTAAAAACTTCACACACCCATAAAAAGTGCTTTCTGGACCGTTTTTCGAAATTCTTTCGATTTTTTGTCAATTACACATGTGTAAGAACTGTATGAATATACTTTTGTCCAATTTTATTATCATAATTTTTTTTTTTTTTTACATGCGCATAAGGAATATGTTTTGTCCAATTCCAATATGATTTCATAGGAAGTCAAAAGTCAAAAGTCAAAAATGTCAAAATTTTGTAAAAAACTTCACACACCCTTAAAAAGTGCTTTCTGGACCGTTTTTTGAAATTCTTTCAATTTTTTTGTCAATTACACATGTGTAAGAACTGTATGAATATACTTTTGTCCAATTTTATTATCATATTTTTTTATATATTTTTTTAAATTGTGCATAAGGATTTTTTTTGTGGGCCAAATGACGTAAGAAATTTGACATGCTCAAAAATCCTGCAGAAATGCAAAATTGACTGGCCTGATGAACTCGGGATGGCCGGGCAGTGATAGTTGTTCCTTTCCATCACTCGTTGTGTTGACTTCATCATGTCCATTTTGTGATGTTTTTCACTATATAATCATATTGCAAGTGCACGTGCATTTGCAATATGTTTCAATGTGCATTTACCATATGAAATTTGACCTTGCTCAAAAATGCAAAATTGACTGGTCTGATGAACACAGGATGGCCGAGCAGTGATAGTTGTACATTTCCATCACTCGTTGTGTTGATTTCATCATCTCCGTTAGGTGATGTTTTTACACTATAGAATCATATTGCAAATGCACGTGCATTGTTGTGCAACTGGTAACCCAAAAATAAAAATATGGTTGTAAATGCATTTACCGGTCATTCTGATATTAATGCTCGCTATGGGAACACAGGATGGCCGGGCAGTGATAGTTGTACATTTCCATCACTCGTTGTGTTGATTTCATCATGTCCATTAGGTGATGTTTTTACACTATAGAATCATATTGCAAGTGCGCGCGCATTTGCAATATGTTTCAATGTGCATTTACCATATGAAATTTGAAATGCTCAAAAATGCAAAATTGACTGGTCTGATGGACACAGGATGGCCGAGCAGTGATAGTTGTACATTTCCATCACTCGTTGTGTTGATTTCATCATGTCCATTAGGTGATGTTTTTCACTATAGAATCATATTGCAAGTGCGCGCGCATTTGCAATATGTTTCAATGTGCATTTACCATATGAAATTTGACATGCTCAAAAATGCAAAATTGACTGGTCTGATGAACACAGGATGGCTGAGCAGTGATAGTTGTACATTTCCATCACCTGTTGTGTTGATTTCATCATGTCCATTTGTTTATGTTTTCTCACTTTTGCAAAGTCACTGTGCATTTGCAATATGGTTCAATGGGCAGGTACCATCACGAATTTGTCATGCTATAAAAATCCTGCAGGAATGTGAAATTGACTGGTCTGATGAACACAGGATGGCCGAGCAGTGATAGTTGTACATTTCCATCACTTGTTGTGTTGATTTCATCATGTCCATTAGGTGATGTTTTTTCACTATAGAATCATATTGCAAATGCACGTGCATTGTTGTGCAACTGGTAACCCAAAAATTAAAATATGGTTGTAAATGCATTTACCGGTCATTCTGATATTAATGCTCGCTATGGGAACACAGGATGGCCGGGCAGTGATAGTTGTACATTTCCATCACTCGTTGTGTTGATTTCATCATGTCCATTAGGTGATGTTTTTACACTATAGAATCATATTGCAAGTGCGCGCGCATTTGCAATATGTTTCAATGTGCATTTACTATATGAAATTTGACATGCTCAAAAATGCAAAATTGACTGGTCTGATGGACACAGGATGGCCGAGCAGTGATAGTTGTACATTTCCATCACTCGTTGTGTTGATTTCATCATGTCCATTAGGTGATGTTTTTTCACTATAGAATCATATTGCAAGTGCGCGCGCATTTGCAATATGTTTCAATGTGCATTTACCATATGAAATTTGACATGCTCAAAAATGCAAAATTGACTGGTCTGATGAACACAGGATGGCTGAGCAGTGATAGTTGTACATTTCCATCACCTGTTGTGTTGATTTCATCATGTCCATTTGTTTATGTTTTCTCACTTTTGCAAAGTCACTGTGCATTTGCAATATGGTTCAATGGGCAGGTACCATCACGAATTTGTCATGCTATAAAAATCCTGCAGGAATGTGAAATTGACTGGTCTGATGAACACAGGATGGCCGAGCAGTGATAGTTGTACATTTCCATCACTTGTTGTGTTGATTTCATCATGTCCATTAGGTGATGTTTTTTCACTATAGAATCATATTGCAAATGCACGTGCATTGTTGTGCAACTGGTAACCCAAAAATTAAAATATGGTTGTAAATGCATTTACCGGTCATTCTGATATTAATGCTCGCTATGGGAACACAGGATGGCCGGGCAGTGATAGTTGTACATTTCCATCACTCGTTGTGTTGATTTCATCATGTCCATTAGGTGATGTTTTTACACTATAGAATCATATTGCAAGTGCGCGCGCATTTGCAATATGTTTCAATGTGCATTTACCATATGAAATTTGACATGCTCAAAAATGCAAAATTGACTGGTCTGATGGACACAGGATGGCCGAGCAGTGATAGTTGTACATTTCCATCACTCGTTGTGTTGATTTCATCATGTCCATTAGGTGATGTTTTTTCACTATAGAATCATATTGCAAGTGCACGCGCATTTGCAATATGTTTCAATGTGCATTTACCATATGAAATTTGACATGCTCAAAAATGCAAAATTGACTGGTCTGATGAACACAGGATGGCTGAGCAGTGATAGTTGTACATTTCCATCACCTGTTGTGTTGATTTCATCATGTCCATTTGTTTATGTTTTCTCACTTTTGCAAAGTCACTGTGCATTTGCAATATGGTTCAATGGGCAGGTACCATCACGAATTTGTCATGCTATAAAAATCCTGCAGGAATGTGAAATTGACTGGTCTGATGAACACAGGATGGCCGAGCAGTGATAGTTGTACATTTCCATCACTTGTTGTGTTGATTTCATCATGTCCATTAGGTGATGTTTTTTCACTATAGAATCATATTGCAAATGCACGTGCATTGTTGTGCAACTGGTAACCCAAAAATAAAATATGGTTGTAAATGCATTTACCGGTCATTCTGATATTAATGCTCGCTATGGGAACACAGGATGGCCGGGCAGTGATAGTTGTACATTTCCATCACTCGTTGTGTTGATTTCATCATGTCCATTAGGTGATGTTTTTACACTATAGAATCATATTGCAAGTGCGCGCGCATTTGCAATATGTTTCAATGTGCATTTACCATATGAAATTTGAAATGCTCAAAAATGCAAAATTGACTGGTCTGATGGACACAGGATGGCCGAGCAGTGATAGTTGTACATTTCCATCACTCGTTGTGTTGATTTCATCATGTCCATTAGGTGATGTTTTTCACTATAGAATCATATTGCAAGTGCGCGCATTTGCAATATGTTTCAATGTGCATTTACCATATGAAATTTGACATGCTCAAAAATGCAAAATTGACTGGTCTGATGAACACAGGATGGCTGAGCAGTGATAGTTGTACATTTCCATCACTCGTTGTGTTGATTTCATCATGTCCATTTGTTTATGTTTTCTCACTTTTGCAAAGTCACTGTGCATTTGCAATATGGTTCAATGGGCAGGTACCATCACGAATTTGTCATGCTATAAAAATCCTGCAGGAATGTGAAATTGACTGGCCCGATGAACTCGGGATAGCTGGGCAGTGATTCTGGTTCATCTCCATGGCTCGTTAGGGTTGATTTCAGAATGTCACTTTTGGTGATGGTCCCTCTCCGTTTAAACATATTGCTAATGTACAAAAGTCAACTAGCAAGTCAGTGTCCATCAGTCAATTAGATGTCATTTTGACACCAAACTGATACCAATTGACACCAAACCCACTTTTTCCAACTCATTTAGAAGCCAACTATCATATATGTCAGAGCAGGCCCATAATTCACAGCGCCTTTAGTTTAAAACATAATAAAAACGTAAAACACATAGTTACGTTCTAGCTGCGGGTCCAGGTCAGACATTATGTGAAGGCCTATGTGAGGCGACCCCGAATCCCGAGTTTCGGCTCGATAGGTCCTTCGGTGCCCGAGTAAAACCCTAATTGGTGCTGAAAATCCACTTTTTTCCATGCCTTGCTATGGGGTCCTTGAATGAGCTATCGGACCGAAACGTTGGGGTCCGTCTCTATGGGCCGAGCCGGTTCCAATGCACCTAGTCTTGTGTCTCTGAGACTTTTCTAAATGTCGCCATTTTCGTAATGGTCAAAATGAATTGAAATCATTGCAAATGTACGAGGCTATTTCTCGGTCCGAGAACCTTCTAGAGCCACCTAACTCACCACGCACTATCGACCCGAGGTCTAGAACAGGTTTCTAAAGTTTCGAACTCTAGGTCTGACGGTTCTTTTTTAGCTCGAACAAAGCTAACTATTGGAGGCACTGTCTGTCTCTACAACCCCCAATACGTCCCTCCTTCCAAGTTGTGTGTCTGTGTGATTTAGTTTTCCTTTGAAATTTTATGGGAAAAATGACTGATTTACAGTTCATGGGGGTTGCCTAATCACACATATGAAGTTTTGGACAGATCTGACTTTTTTAACCCCTCGAAACAGCCCCTGAGACACCAATTAAGGCACTTCCGGTTGGCACAGGAAGCTATAAGTCAACACATATCCTCACTGGGCTATGCTTTTACAGAATCCTGTGTTTTAAGTCCTTACGTTAAGAATTGACTGATTTACACAGGGTTGAATGCACTATGTCTATCAAACTGCAGGCAGGTAATGGAAAAACACTTTTAGGGTGATTTTAACCACTTCCGGTTGGTCCAGGAAGCCTAGAATCAACACAGGTAGACCTCATACTGGCCTGATGGACTGTTATCAAAGACAGGTTCATACGGCATTCATAACCCATATAGACTTCAGGTTGAATTTAGGGGTGCAGGCAATGTATTCCTATGGGGAGAGAAGTCAATGCAAACTATTTGAAGTAAACACCTTCTTTTAACTATTAAGGGTTAATGCCACACGGTCAACGTTAGGCTTGCACGGATCGGAAGGACCTTAGGAACGTACCTGAGGTCGAATTGTGCTTCTCACCCTAACGGTTCTCTCACTGTCACCCAAAAGCAAATGACGTTGTGGGGCAGGCTTCATTTTGGGCCTACTTTTCTAATGGTCGCTGCGCTCAGACCGAGCGAGCTACGGTCAAGCGGGATATCTCGTTGAACTCGGCACGGCCTAGAGATTATGTTTATGCCATTGCCTGCTCTCTGTGTCTTTGAGAACCGCACTTTTTCACTCCATCCTTGCTGTGTGTGCGTGTGAGAGCTTTTCTTTGACATCTGTTGGGAGAAATGACTGATTTACAGTTCATGAGGGTTACCTAGTCACACATATGAAGTTTTGAAAAGATCTGACCTTTTTAACCCTTGGAAACTGCCACTGTGACATCATTAAAGGCACTTCCGGTTGGCACAGGAAGCTATAAGTAAACCCATGTCTTGATTGACATAGAAACTTACAGAATCCTGAGTTTTAAGTCCTTACGTTAAGAATTGACTGATTTACACAGGGTTGAATGCACTATGTCTATCAAACTGCAGGCAGGTAATGGAAAAACACTTTTAGGGTGATTTTAACCACTTCCGGTTGGTCCAGGAAGCCTAGAATCAACACAGGTAGACCTCATACTGGCCTGATGGACTGTTACCAAAGACAGGTTCATACGGCATTCATAACCCATATAGACTTCAGGTTGAATTTAGGGGTGCAGGCAATGTATTCCTATGGGGAGAGAAATCAATGCAAACTATTTGAAGTAAACACC
This sequence comes from Oncorhynchus keta, assembly GCF_023373465.1. Lineage (NCBI taxonomy): Eukaryota > Metazoa > Chordata > Actinopteri > Salmoniformes > Salmonidae > Oncorhynchus > Oncorhynchus keta. The sequence goes on along the minus strand of NC_068429.1, from coordinate 8,454,238 downwards.
TTCTTTTAACTATTAAGGGTTAATGCCACACGGTCAACGTTAGGCTTGCACGGATCGGAAGGACCTTAGGAACGTACCTGAGGTCGAATTGTGCTTCTCACCCTAACGGTTCTCTCACTGTCACCCAAAAGCAAATGACGTTGTGGGGCAGGCTTCATTTTGGGCCTACTTTTCTAATGGTCGCTGCGCTCAGACCGAGCGAGCTACGGTCAAGCGGGATATCTCGTTGAACTCGGCACGGCCTAGACATTATGTTTATGCCATTGCCTGCTCTCTGTGTCTTTGAGAACCACACTTTTTCACTCCATCCTTGCTGTGTGTGCGTGTGAGAGCTTTTCTTTGACATCTGCTGGGAGAAATGACTGATTTACAGTTTAGGAGGGTTACCTGGTCACACATATGAAGTTTTGGAAGATGTGACTTTTTAACCCTTCAAAACAGACAGTGTGACCCAATTAAAGGCACTTCCGGTTGGCACAGGAAGCTATAAGTAAACACATGTCTTGATTGACATAGCCACTTACAGAATCCTGAGTTTTAAGTCTTTAAGTTAAGAATTGACTGATCTACACAGGGTTGAATGCACTATGTCTATCAAACTGCATGCAGTGTATGGAAAAACACTGATAAGGTGATTTCAACCACTTCCGGTTGGTTCAGGAAGCTTATAATCAACACAGGTAGACCTCATAGTGGTCTGATGGACTGTCATAGAAGACAGGTTCATAAGTCATTCATAACCCACATAGGCTTCAGGTTGAATTTAGGGGTGCAGGCAATGTATTCCTATGGGGAGAGAAGTCAATGCAAACTCTTTGAAGTAAACACCTTATTTTAACTATTAAGGGTTAATGCCACACGGTCAAGGTTAGGCTTGCACGGATCGGGAGGACCTCAGGAACGTACCTGAGGTCGAATTGTGCTTCTCACCCTAACGGTTCTCTCACTGTCACCCAAAAGCAAATGACATTGAGGGCCAGGCTTCCTTTTGCGCCTTCTTTTTTTCCAAGGTCGCTGCACTCAGAGCGAGCTACGGTCAAGCGGGGCGTCTCGTTGAACTCTGCACAGCCTGGAGACTATGGTGATGCCATTTTTTGTGTTGATTTCAGAATGCCATTTTGGTGATGGTCCCTCTCCGTTTAAACATATTGCTAATGTACAAAAGTCAACTAGCAAGTCAGTGTCCACCAGTCAATTAGATGTCATTCTGACACCAAACTGATACCAATTGACACCAAACCCACTTTTTCCAACTCATTTAGAAGCCAACTATCACATATGTCAGAGCAGGCCCATAATTCACAGCGCCATTAGTTTAAAACATAATAAAAACGTAAAACACATAGTTACGTTCTAGCTGCGGGTCCAGGTCAGACATTATGTGAAGGCCTATGTGAGGCGACCCCGAATCCCGAGTTTCGGCTCGATAGGTCCTTCGGTGCCCGAGTAAAACCCTAATTGGTGCTGAAAATCCACTTTTTTCCATGCCTTGCTATGGGGTCCTTGAATGAGCTATCGGACCGAAACGTTGGGGTCCGTCTCTATGGGCCGAGCCGGTTCCAATGCACCTAGTCTTGTGTCTCTGAGACTTTTCTAAATGTCGCCATTTTCGTAATGGTCAAAATGAATTGAAATCATTGCAAATGTACGAGGCTATTTCTCGGTCCGAGAACCTTCTAGAGCCACCTAACTCACCACGCACTATCGACCCGAGGTCTAGAACAGGTTTCTAAAGTTTCGAACTCTAGGTCTGACGGTTCTTTTTTAGCTCGAACAAAGCTAACTATTGGAGGCACTGTCTGTCTCTACAAACCCCAATACGTCCCTCCTTCCAAGTTGTGTGTCTGTGTGATTTAGTTTTCCTTTGAAATTTTATGGGAAAAATGACTGATTTACAGTTCATGGGGGTTGCCTAATCACACATATGAAGTTTTGGACAGATCTGACTTTTTTAACCCCTCGAAACAGCCCCTGAGACACCAATTAAGGCACTTCCGGTTGTCACAGGAAGCTATAAGTCAACACATATCCTCACTGGGCTATGCTTTTACAGAATCCTGAGTTTTAAGTCCTTACGTTAAGAATTGACTGATTTACACAGGGTTGAATGCACTATGTCTATCAAACTGCAGGCAGGTAATGGAAAAACACTTTTAGGGTGATTTTAACCACTTCCGGTTGGTCCAGGAAGCCTAGAATCAACACAGGTAGACCTCATACTGGCCTGATGGACTGTTATCAAAGACAGGTTCATACGGCATTCATAACCCATATAGACTTCAGGTTGAATTTAGGGGTGCAGGCAATGTATTCCTATGGGGAGAGAAGTCAATGCAAACTATTTGAAGTAAACACCTTCTTTTAACTATTAAGGGTTAATGCCACACGGTCAACGTTAGGCTTGCACGGATCGGAAGGACCTTAGGAACGTACCTGAGGTCGAATTGTGCTTCTCACCCTAACGGTTCTCTCACTGTCACCCAAAAGCAAATGACGTTGTGGGGCAGGCTTCATTTTGGGCCTACTTTTCTAATGGTCGCTGCGCTCAGACCGAGCGAGCTACGGTCAAGCGGGATATCTCGTTGAACTCGGCACGGCCTAGAGATTATGTTTATGCCATTGCCTGCTCTCTGTGTCTTTGAGAACCGCACTTTTTCACTCCATCCTTGCTGTGTGTGCGTGTGAGAGCTTTTCTTTGACATCTGTTGGGAGAAATGACTGATTTACAGTTCATGAGGGTTACCTAGTCACACATATGAAGTTTTGAAAAGATCTGACCTTTTTAACCCTTGGAAACTGCCACTGTGACATCATTAAAGGCACTTCCGGTTGGCACAGGAAGCTATAAGTAAACCCATGTCTTGATTGACATAGAAACTTACAGAATCCTGAGTTTTAAGTCCTTACGTTAAGAATTGACTGATTTACACAGGGTTGAATGCACTATGTCTATCAAACTGCAGGCAGGTAATGGAAAAACACTTTTAGGGTGATTTTAACCACTTCCGGTTGGTCCAGGAAGCCTAGAATCAACACAGGTAGACCTCATACTGGCCTGATGGACTGTTACCAAAGACAGGTTCATACGGCATTCATAACCCATATAGACTTCAGGTTGAATTTAGGGGTAAAGGCAATGTATTCCTATGGGGAGAGAAATCAATGCAAACTATTTGAAGTAAACACCTTCTTTTAACTATTAAGGGTTAATGCCACACGGTCAACGTTAGGCTTGCACGGATCGGAAGGACCTTAGGAACGTACCTGAGGTCGAATTGTGCTTCTCACCCTAACGGTTCTCTCACTGTCACCCAAAAGCAAATGACGTTGTGGGGCAGGCTTCATTTTGGGCCTACTTTTCTAATGGTCGCTGCGCTCAGACCGAGCGAGCTACGGTCAAGCGGGATATCTCGTTGAACTCGGCACGGCCTAGACATTATGTTTATGCCATTGCCTGCTCTCTGTGTCTTTGAGAACCACACTTTTTCACTCCATCCTTGCTGTGTGTGCGTGTGAGAGCTTTTCTTTGACATCTGCTGGGAGAAATGACTGATTTACAGTTTAGGAGGGTTACCTGGTCACACATATGAAGTTTTGGAGAGATGTGACTTTTCTAACCCTTCAAAACAGACAGTGTGACCCAATTAAAGGCACTTCCGGTTGGCACAGGAAGCTATAAGTAAACACATGTCTTGATTGACATAGCCACTTACAGAATCCTGAGTTTTAAGTCTTTAAGTTAAGAATTGACTGATCTACACAGGGTTGAATGCACTATGTCTATCAAACTGCATGCAGTGTATGGAAAACACTGATAAGGTGATTTCAACCACTTCCGGTTGGTTCAGGAAGCTTATAATTGGCACAGGTAGACCTCATAGTGGTCTGATGGACTGTCATAGAAGACAGGTTCATAAGTCATTCATAACCCACATAGGCTTCAGGTTGAATTTAGGGGTGCAGGCAATGTATTCCTATGGGGAGAGAAGTCAATGCAAACTCTTTGAAGTAAACACCTTATTTTAACTATTAAGGGTTAATGCCACATGGTCAAGGTTAGGCTTGCACGGATCGGGAGGACCTCAGGAACGTACCTGAGGTCGAATTGTGCTTCTCACCCTAACGGTTCTCTCACTGTCACCCAAAAGCAAATGACATTGAGGGCCAGGCTTCCTTTTGCGCCTTCTTTTTTTTCAAGGTCGCTGCACTCAGAGCGAGCTACGGTCAAGCGGGGCGTCTCGTTGAACTCTGCACAGCCTGGAGACTATGGTGATGCCATTTTTGTGTTGATTTCAGAATGCCATTTTGGTGATGGTCCCTCTCCGTTTAAACATATTGCTAATGTACAAAAGTCAACTAGCAAGTCAGTGTCCACCAGTCAATTAGATGTCATTCTGACACCAAACTGATACCAATTGACACCAAACCCACTTTTTCCAACTCATTTAGAAGCCAACTATCACATATGTCAGAGCAGGCCCATAATTCACAGCGCCATTAGTTTAAAACATAATAAAAACGTAAAACACATAGTTACGTTCTAGCTGCGGGTCCAGGTCAGACATTATGTGAAGGCCTATGTGAGGCGACCCCGAATCCCGAGTTTCGGCTCGATAGGTCCTTCGGTGCCCGAGTAAAACCCTAATTGGTGCTGAAAATCCACTTTTTCCATGCCTTGCTATGGGGTCCTTGAATGAGCTATCGGACCGAAACGTTGGGGTCCGTCTCTATGGGCCGAGCCGGTTCCAATGCACCTAGTCTTGTGTCTCTGAGACTTTTCTAAATGTCGCCATTTTCGTAATGGTCAAAATGAATTGAAATCATTGCAAATGTACGAGGCTATTTCTCGGTCCGAGAACCTTCTAGAGCCACCTAACTCACCACGCACTATCGACCCGAGGTCTAGAACAGGTTTCTAAAGTTTCGGAACTCTAGGTCTGACGGTTCTTTTTAGCTCGAACAAAGCTAACTATTGGAGGCACTGTCTGTCTCTACAAACCCCAATACGTCCCTCCTTCCAAGTTGTGTGTCTGTGTGATTTAGTTTTCCTTTGAAATTTTATGGGAAAAATGACTGATTTACAGTTCATGGGGGTTGCCTAATCACACATATGAAGTTTTGGACAGATCTGACTTTTTTAACCCCTCGAAACAGCCCCTGAGACACCAATTAAGGCACTTCCGGTTGTCACAGGAAGCTATAAGTCAACACATATCCTCACTGGGCTATGCTTTTACAGAATCCTGAGTTTTAAGTCCTTACGTTAAGAATTGACTGATTTACACAGGGTTGAATGCACTATGTCTATCAAACTGCAGGCAGGTAATGGAAAAACACTTTTAGGGTGATTTTAACCACTTCCGGTTGGTCCAGGAAGCTTAGAATCAACACAGGTAGACCTCATACTGGCCTGATGGACTGTTACCAAAGACAGGTTCATACGGCATTCATAACCCATATAGACTTCAGGTTGAATTTAGGGGTAAAGGCAATGTATTCCTATGGGGAGAGAAATCAATGCAAACTTTTTGAAGTAAACACCATCTTTTAACTATTAAGGGTTAATGCCACACTGTCAACGTTAGGCTTGCACGGATCGGAAGGACCTTAGGAACATACCTGAGGTCGAATTGTGCTTCTCACCCTAACGGTTCTCTCACTGTCACCCAAAAGCAAATGACGTTGTGGGGCAGGCTTCATTTTGGGCCTACTTTTCTAATGGTCGCTGCGCTCAGACCGAGCGAGCTACGGTCAAGCGGGATATCTCGTTGAACTCGGCACGGCCTAGACATTATGTTTATGCCATTGCCTGCTCTCTGTGTCTTTAAGAACCACACTTTTTCACTCCATCCTTGCTGTGTGTGCGTGTGAGAGCTTTTCTTTGACATCTGCTGGGAGAAATGACTGATTTACAGTTCATGAGGGTTACCTAGTCACACATATGAAGTTTTGAAAAGATCTGACCTTTTTAACCCATGGAAACTGCCACTGTGACACCATTAAAGGCACTTCCGGTTGGCACAGGAAGCTATAAATAAACTCATATCATGATTGGGGTATGCCTTTACAGAATCCCGAGTTTTAAGTCTTTACGTTAAGAACTGAGTTATTTACGGAGGGTTTAGTGAGTGTGTGTTATTTCAGAAAATCATAGAAAATCACAGAAATCTCGCAGAGCTCCGCAGCACACTTTAAAAAGATTCGTAAGAACAACCTGCAACTGGATCTGTAACCGTTGAAAAAAAAAAACACCTATCCGTGAACATCACCAAGGTGTCGTTGTACGATTTCTCTTAAATGACGATAGATAAATGGCTGGTTCTTTTTTTATTGACACCGGAGGCTCCTTGACTTTGACGTGAAGTGGAAAAATAATTTCTCTATTTTCATTTTGGACCTTTAATCCCAGATAAATGGCCATAACTCAAAAACCGTTGAGGCCTAGACGCCATCTTGTTCGGGGCCAACTGCCCATTATGCCGCCCCTACGCTCACCGAGTTTCGGCTTCTAAATATTTTCAGTTTTCGAGATAAGGCCCCGTCGTGAATCGTGATGTTTTGTAGCAATAGCCATATGATTGCTTATGCCCTCTTGTGGGAATTTCCGGGACATGGGAAAAATGACATAAATCTTATTATTTTTGTAAACGGAAACCGAATGTCCGACAACGTTCATTTGATGACTTCCTGGTAGGTCCGGCCCTGCCGCTCGGCCCGACGCCGTCCGCGAATTTTACAAACGATTTCGGACGTCTAGTAAGGGACCGTACATTTGCAATATGGACTTTCTCACTAACCATACAGGTACTGCCGAATTCTTCCCTTAAGGTATGGAAAGCCCTGGAAAGGCTTTATGACGGCCTTATTACCCCTGGAAAGGCTTTATGGCGGCCTTATTACCCCTGTAAAGGCTTTATGACGGCCTTATTACCCCTGGAAAGGCTTTATGACGGCCTTATTACCCCTGGACAGGCTTTATGACGGCCTTATTACCCCTGGAAAGGCTTTATGACGGCCTTATTACACCTGGAAAGGCTTTATGAAGGCCTTATTACCCCTGGAAATGCTTTATGACGGCCTTATTACCCCTGGAAAGGCTTTATGACGGCCTTATTACCCCTGGAAAGGCTTTATGACGGCCTTATTACCCCTGGACAGGCTTTATGAAGGCCTTATTACCCCTGGAAATGCTTTATGACGGCCTTATTACCCCTGGAAAGGCTTTATGACGGCCTTATTACCCCTGGAAAGGCTTTATGGCGGTCCTTATTACCTCTGGAAAGGCTTTATGGCGGCCTTATTACCCCTGGAAAGGCTTTATGAAGGCCTTATTACCCCTGGAAAGGCTTTATGACGGCCTTATTACCCCTGGAAAGGCTTTATGAAGGCCTTATTACCCCTGGAAAGGCTTTATGACGGCCTTATTACCCCTGGAAAGGCTTTATGACGGCCTTATTACCCCTGGAAAGGCTTTATGACGGCCTTATTACCCCTGGAAAGGCTTTATGACGGCCTTATTACCCCTGGAAAGGCTTTATGATGGCCTTATTACCCCTGGAAAGGCTTTATGACGGCCTTATTACCCCTGGAAAGGCTTTATGACGGCCTTATTACCCCTGGAAAGGCTTTATGACGGCCTTATTACCCCTGGAAAGGCTTTATGACGGCCTTATTACCCCTGGAAAGGCTTTATGACGGCCTTATTACCCCTGGAAAGGCTTTATGACGGCCTTATTACCCCTGGAAAGGCTTTATGACGGCCTTATTACCCCTGGAAAGGCTTTATGATGGCCTTATTACCCCTGGAAAGGCTTTATGATGGCCTTATTACCCCTGGAAAGGCTTTATGACGGCCTTATTACCCCTGGTTTTGCGTAAGACAGAGGTATTCTCTACCATTTTCTTCAAGACATTTAAGATGGGATACAAAAAAGTGAGTGGGTTGGAGAGATGGAGAGATGGAAAGATGGAGAGATGGAGAGATGGAGAGATGGAGAGATGGAAAGATGGAGAGATGGAGAGATGGAAAGATGGAAAGATGGAGAGATGGAGAGATGGAGAGATGGAGAGATGGAGAGATGGAGAGTTGGAGAGATGGAAAGATGGAGAGATGGAGAGATGGAGAGATGGAGAGATGGAGAGATGGAGAGATGGAGAGATGGAGAGATGGAGAGATGGAAAGATGGAGAGATGGAGAGATGGAGAGATGGAAAGATGGAGAGATGGAGAGATGGAGAGATGGAAAGATGGAGAGATGGAAAGATGGAGAGATGGAGAGATGGAGAGATGGAGAGATGGAGAGATGGAAAGATGGAGCCATGGAAAGATGGAGAGATGAAGAAGAGATGGAAAGATGGAAAGATGGAGAGATGGAAAGATGGAGCCATGGAAAGATGGAGAGATGAAGAGATGGAAAGATGGAGAGATGGAGAGATGGAGAGATGGAGAGATGGAGAGATGGAAAGATGGAGAGATGGAAAGATGGAGAGATGGAGAGATGGAGAGATGGAAAGATGGAGAGATGGAAAGATGGAGAGATGGAAAGATGGAAAGATGGAGAGATGGAAAGATGGAGAGATGGAAAGATGGAGAGATGGAAAGATGGAGAGATGGAAAGATGGAGAGATGGAAAGATGGAGAGATGGAAAGATGGAGAGATGGAGAGATGGAGAGATGGAGAGATGGAAAGATGGAGAGATGGAAAGATGGAGAGATGGAGAGATGGAAAGATGGAAAGATGGAGAGATGGAAAGATGGAGAGATGGAAAGATGGAGAGATGGAAAGATGGAGAGATGGAGAGATGGAAAGATGGAGAGATGGAAAGATGGAGAGATGGAGAGATGGAGAGATGGAAAGATGGAGAGATGGAAAGATGGAAAGATGGAGAGATGGAGAGATGGAGAGATGGAGAGATGGAAAGATGGAGAGATGGAAAGATGGAGAGATGGAGAGATGGAGAGATGGAAAGATGGAGAGATGGAAAGATGGAAAGATGGAGAGATGGAGAGATGGAGAGATGGAGAGATGGAAAGATGGAGAGATGGAAAGATGGAGAGATGGAGAGATGGAGAGATGGAAAGATGGAGAGATGGAAAGATGGAGAGATGGAGAGATGGAAAGATGGAAAGATGGAGAGATGGAAAGATGGAGAGATGGAAAGATGGAGAGATGGAAAGATGGAGAGATGGAAAGATGGAGAGATGGAAAGATGGAGAGATGGAGAGATGGAGAGATGGAAAGATGGAGCCATGGAAAGATGGAGAGATGAAGAGATGGAAAGATGGAAAGATGGAGAGATGGAAAGATGGAGAGATGGAAAGATGGAGAGATGGAAAGATGGAGAGATGGAGAGATGGAAAGATGGAGAGATGGAAAGATGGAGAGATGGAAAGATGGAAAGATGGAGAGATGGAAAGATGGAGAGATGGAAAGATGGAGAGATGGAAAGATGGAGAGATGGAGAGATGGAAAGATGGAAAGATGGAGAGATGGAAAGATGGAGAGATGGAAAGATGGAGAGATGGAAAGATGGAGAGATGGAGAGATGGAGAGATGGAGAGATGGAAAGATGGAGAGATGGAAAGATGGAGAGATGGAGAGATGGAAAGATGGAAAGATGGAGAGATGGAAAGATGGAGAGATGGAAAGATGGAGAGATGGAAAGATGGAGAGATGGAGAGATGGAAAGATGGAGAGATGGAAAGATGGAGAGATGGAGAGATGGAGAGATGGAAAGATGGAGAGATGGAAAGATGGAAAGATGGAGAGATGGAAAGATGGAGAGATGGAAAGATGGAGAGATGGAAAGATGGAGAGATGGAAAGATGGAAAGATGGAAAGATGGAGAGATGGAAAGATGGAGAGATGGAAAGATGGAGAGATGGAAAGATGGAAAGATGGAGAGATGGAAAGATGGAGAGATGGAAAGATGTAGAGATGGAAAGATGTAGAGATGGAGCCATGGAAAGATGGAAAGATGGAGAGATGGAGAGATGGAGACATGGAAAGATGAAGAGATGGAGACATGGAAAGATGGAGAGAGAAAAGATTCAAGAAAGTAATGGAACTGAGAAGAATTGCAAATGGAAGATAGAACATTCCTCCGGCTGTTTCCAAGGAATTCAGGGAGTAAAATAACATCGACCACCATCTCCGGACTCTTTTCCAGAAGCTCCTCCGCACAATTTTCAAACTTCACATCTCCGGAAAAAAAATATTCAAACTATCGCATTTGGCAAAACATGGCATTGGTCTCGGAAGAGTGTATCCCCACCGCGGCGTCAAAACAATATGGGATCAAAGGAGATAGTGCCGCAAACTGGCAAAGTGCCATCCCTGCTCATGTCTGTCTGAGCCCAGCAGTAAACAGTTTGCCGAAGATCTTTCACAACGAGTAAATACTCCAATGAGTCATCTCCCCGAGCGGAAGGAGGGAAGGAGAAAAGGGGGGATTATAGTGTTGACCTGTCACCAACCCCGGATCCCCCTGAGGTCACGTCGATGCAGGAGCAACACAGTCCTCGTTCCCAAAGGCTCCCCAGAACGACTGGGTGTTCCCTCCCAGGGGAGAACAGATGAGACTCCCCTCTCTCTCTCTCTGCCAGTGTTCCAACTTACAGTGTGCATGTGGGAAGTAGTCTACCTCATATCCTTGGGGGCGGGGGCGGGGGTGGGTGGGGGGGGGGACGAGGCACTCTGAAGTGAAGAAGCCTGGCACGCTAACAACGAGTACAGAGAAGGGAGTGTGTTGTTATTGTGTGTGTGTGTGTGTGTGTGTGTGTGTGTGTGTGTGTGTGTGTGTGTGTGTGTGTGTGTGTGTGTGTGTGTGTGTGTGTGTGTGTGTGTGTGTGTGTGTGTGTGTGGATGTGCGTGTGCTCGTGCGCGTGTGTGTGTGTGTGTGCATGTGCGTGTGTGTATGCATGTGTGTAGGTGTGTATGTGTGTGTTCATCTTTTCCTAAGATGTTTCTTCATGAAACCTGTTAATCGAACCGAACCCCCACCCCACCCCCCACCCCACCCCACCCCACCACTGCTCCCTAAGACCTTGTTGAAATATACAGTATCTGCTTCCTTGTTCTAACCTGACCACTCTTCACTCAGGTCAGGGAGGACGGTTGACAGAGAAACGTAAATCATAACATTTGAATGAAGTAATCCTGGAGGAAAGGTCCCAACCACACACACACGCACACACACACACACACACACACACACACACACACACACACACACACACACACACACACACACACACACACACACACACACACACACACACACGCACGCACATGCACGCACACACACACACACACACACAAAAGCACACGCACACACACAGACATACTGACTCGGCGTCACATGCCCACGAATGCACTATCATCAGGTTGGACAAATTGAGCATCATTAATAATTCCTGCAGTAAGGTGATAAATCTAAGATTGCTCTCGATGGACCTGGATATGCCTCCATAAATCAGACAGATTAGCGGGGAATATTTCAAAATCCTGTGTCACAAGTGTCAGGCTAACTGATGGCTTTTTGTCGATCCCTCAAAGTGATAGGCCGTGGATCTGAGATACGTTTTCAAAATGTCAGCAGTGCAATATGCAATCTCTCTAATGGCAGCAATAGGCTTTTAATTTTTTTATTTCATTTTTTCTTCCCTCGGCTGAGAGACACAAAAGTGAAGCTGACGTTAAGTTTTTTTTTCACGTCTCTTACATATTAATAGGAGAGGCTTGTTATTCCTAACCTCACATTTGGTGAAGTCCACTTATACCCAAAGCTCACAAAGAAAGGGAAAATTGTGTATTGACAAAATGTCCAAGATATTTGAAGGTGTAATCAGGAGTTAGAATGGCCATCTCCTGTTCTGGTGCTGAATTTCAATACATCAGATGAACGCTCTGTCACAGGTTTTTTAAAAAAAGGAGAATTTATCAAATTTCAAAGAAGAAGTGATTTTCCCAATAACCATCAACTTGAAGAAGAGTTCAGCTGAAGGTGACAGAGAAACCTGATTTGATATTTGACGAGTGGGTCCATAAGTAAACTAGCTGTTTTGTGACGTACGTCTGATTTCAGAGGTAGACTAGGAACAGGGTTGGGGAGGAATGAAGTCCACATAGAAAATGATATTTATTTTTTTCCTGTGAAGAACAGTGCGTTCCATGTCTGAAATGTGCTGTATAAATAAAGCTTGATTTGATTTGACAAAAAAAAAACTGAAAGACAGCAACCTGTAAGGGCCTGCAGGCAAACATACAGTGGGGAGAACAAGTATTTGACACACTGACGATTTTGCAGGTTTTCCTACTTACAAAGCATGTAGAGGTCTGTAATTTTCATCATAGGTACACTTCAACTGTGAGAGACGGAATCTAAAACAAAAATCCAGAAAATCACATTGTATGATTTTTAAGTCATTAATTTGCATTTTATTGCATGACATAAGTATTTGATCACCTACCAACCAGTAAGAATTCCGGCTCTCACAGACCTGTTCGTTTTGTATTAACTGTATTAACTGCACCTGTTTGAACTCGTTACCTGTATCAGAAGTGTATCAAATACTTCTGGGTTGAGTTCACAAATGGTCAATGTACAGAGTTTATGTCTCATCTTGACCATATTTCAACCACGAATCAACAAGAGGATTTCAAAGATTGATTTATTTCAAGTTGAATTCATGTTTTTTGACAATTCACTTAAATCCACCAAAAGTAGACCCGTTTTTTCTTGGTGGGCCCTCAACAAGGTTTTAGAATCGTAACATGACTTTTACATTTAGGCTACTCGCAATATTATGGTCTTCTGAGTACAACTGAATCAATGGCCAATGATTGCCCTTTTCCCTCCAAAACACAACCGTTGGTTACTAATGTCATTATGACTCAGACTAATCAGACAGTAAATTAGATTATGACTCAGACTAATCAGACAGTAAATTACATTATGACTCAGACTAATCAGACAGTAAATTACATTATGACTCAGACTAATCAGACGGTTACTGACATTATGACTCAGACTAATCAGACAGTAAATTACATTATGACTCAGACTAATCAGACGGTTACTGACATTATGACTCAGACTAATCAGACAGTAAATTACATTATGACTCAGACTAATCAGACGGTTACTGACATTATGACTCAGACTAATCAGACGGTTACTGACATTATGACTCAGACTAATCAGACAGTAAATTACATTATGACTCAGACTAATCAGACAGTAAATTACATTATGACTCAGACTAATCAGACGGTTACTGACATTATGACTCATACTAATCAGACTGTAAATTACATTATGACTCAGACTAATCAGACGGTTACTGACATTATGACTCAGACTAATCAGACAGTAAATTACATTATGACTCAGACTAATCAGACGGTTAATGACATTATGACTCAGTATGACTCAGACTAATCAGACAGTAAATTACATTATGACTCAGACTAATCAGACAGTTAATGACATTATGACTCAGTATGACTCAGACTAATCAGACAGTAAATTACATTATGACTCAGACTAATCAGATGGTTAATGTAATTATGACTCAGACTAATCAGACAGTAAATTACATTATGACTCAGACTAATCAGACGGTTAATGACATTATGACTCAGTATGACTCAGACTAATCAGACAGTAAATTACATTATGACTCAGACTAATCAGATGGTTAATGTCATTATGACTCAGTATGACTCAGACTAATCAGCCAGTAAATTACATTATGACTCAGACTAATCAGATGGTTAATGTCATTATGACTCAGACTAATCAGACGGTTAATGTCATTCTGTGAATCAAATGTCAATCAGTTAACTGCAATGGTTTCTGTATATCCTTATTTATCTCCAAATAATGGTAAATTTCCGCTGGGGTGGAATGTGATTTTCTGGATTTTTTTTCTTCTCATTCTGTCTGTCATAGTTGAAGTGTACCTATGATGAAAATTACAGGCCTCTCTCATCTCCCATTTTAAGTGGGAGAACTTGCACAATTGGTGGCTGACTAAATACGTTTTTTTGCCCCACTGTAAGTAGTACTGACACATATTTTTTACTTAAGTACTTTACGCCACTGCATATTTCTAACGCCACGCAGACAGTACAGTAACATCAGCGAGAGGCTGTAAGTAGATAACAATTAGTGCTCAGTCATGTATGTCCAGTGCATGAATACTATGGTTGGACCATTCTAAGGAAACGGGCCTTATATGAGCTCTCATTGGTTTTACTCCCGGGACGGGAGTGGTGTGGATATGTGTGTGTGCACAAGGGTTATTGTCAGCAGAGACAAAGGGGAACCCCTGTAATCTAAATGTCAGTTATCGTCAGAGAACGAGGTGAGCACGTTCACAATAATACATTATTCAGTCTTTCTCTCTCTCTCTCTCTCTGTCTCTCTGTCTCTCTCTCTGTCTCTCTGTCTCTCCCTTGCTCTGTCTGTCTCTCCCTCGCTCTCTCTCTGTCTCTCTCTCTGTCTCTCTGTCTCTCTCTCTGTCTCTCTGTCTCTCCCTCGCTCTGTCTGTCTCTCCCTCTCTCTCTCTCTGTCTCTCTCTCTGTCTCTCTGTCTCTCCCTCGCTCTGTCTGTCTCTCCCATCCCCATTTTACTTGATCTGTTTCTTACCACGCTCCTGTCCTCTCTCTCCAGCATGACGTTTTCCTATTTTGATTTTTTATTTTATTTTTTAAACTGGAAACTTTATTGATCATCTGTGATCAGATCTGTGTTTAAATAAAGTTAATTTATTTTATATTTGTGGCATGTTTGCTGCAGTGTTGACATTTTACCTGCCAGTTATTATTTCATATGTCCATTGTTGTCCACCTGTCACGTTCTGCCCTTTATTTCCTTTGTTTTGTATTCATTATATAGTATGGTCAGGGCGTGAGTTGGGGTGGGCAGTCTATGTTTGTTTTTCTATGATTTGGGGATTTGTATGTTTCGGCCTAGTATGGTTCTCAATCAGAGGCAGGTGTCAATAGTTGTCTCTGATTGAGAATCATACTTAGGTAGCCTGTGTTCTCACTGTTTGTTTGTTGGGTGATTGTCTATGTTAGTTGCTTGTGTTCAGCACAGTTCTCGTTATAGCGTCACGGTCGTTATTCATTTATTGTTTTGTGTTCAGTGTTTTCTTTAATTAAGAAATCATCATGAACACGCTGCATTTTGCTCCTTACGATGATCGTGACACCACCTCTACTAAGGATTGTTTTTTTACTCATTTGTTTCAAATGTTATTTTTGACTTTAGAAAATAAACCAGGTTCATAGATAGCTTGTGGTACATTAGCATTTACCAGTCCCGTCCACCATTTCACCTTGTCTAGGCTGGTGGCTAGAGGGGGGAAAACTACCGAGTATTATAAGTCATTGAGGACATATTATTTTCCCCATATTGCCAAAGTGAAGTGGTCTATATGTCTGCTCTACAACTGCAACATCACAACAATAGAACAGATCTGGACAGGTCAACTCTAGGAATGATGAGAAATCAATACATAACCCAAGTTCATCAAATACAAACTCTGTTTTTCTGTAAACAGAGTGAGACTGTGCAAAACAAAACAGACTTATACAAACTCTGCTTTTCTGTGAACACAGTGAGACTGTGCAAAACAAAACAGACTTATACAAACTCTGTTTTTCTGTGAACACAGTGAGACTGTGCAAAACCAAGCGAAACACAACAGAACATTCTTGTTAAACATGGCATTGCACTGTACTGTACTGTACCAATTTCAGAATGTAAAACACTTAAAAAATATATCAAAAATTCTATGGGCTCCTTGACAATCCAGCAGTTGTGTTTAATGTTGCATACCCTCGATAATTGACTTGACCAAGGCGGAATGATCCATATGTTTTCCTAGAGTTGACTTGCGTAGTAGTTGTTGTACGTTCTTGGATGATATACAGATATGCCTTTGCTTAACAGGGTCTAAAGACAGGGATGTGTGGTCATAATATGTTATAGCTGTTACGCAGTTAACGCAATAAATAATAGTTCATAACATTTACATTTACATTTAAGTCATTTAGCAGACGCTCTTATCCAGAGCGACTTACAAATTGGTGCATACACCTTAGGACATCCAGTGGAACAGCCACTTTACAATAGTGCATCTAAATCTTTTTAGGGGGGGGGGGGTGAGAAGGATTACTTACCCTATCCTAGGTATTCCTTGAAGAGGTGGGGTTTCAGGTGTCTCCGGAAGGTGGTGATTGACTCCGCTGTCCTGGCGTCGTGAGTGAGTTTGTTCCACCATTGGGGGGCCAGAGCAGCGAACAGTTTTGACTGGGCTGAGCGGGAACTGTACTTCCTCAGTGGTAGGGAGGCGAGCAGGCCAGAGGTGGATGAACGCAGTGCCCTTGTTTGGGTGTAGGGCCTGATCAGAGCCTGGAGGTACTGAGGTGCCGTTCCCCTCACAGCTCCGTAGGCAAGCACCATGGTCTTGTAGCGGATGCGAGCTTCAACTGGAAGCCAGTGGAGAGAGCGGAGGAGCGGGGTGACGTGAGAGAACTTGGGAAGGTTGAACACCAGACGGGCTGCGGCGTTCTGGATGAGTTGTAGGGGTTTAATGGCACAGGCAGGGAGCCCAGCCAACAGCGAGTTGCAGTAATCAAGACGGGAGATGACAAGTGCCTGGATAAGGACCTGCGCCGCTTCCTGTGTGAGGCAGGGTCGTACTCTGCGGATGTTGTAGAGCATGAACCTACAGGAACGGGACACCGCCTTGATGTTAGTTGAGAACGACAGGGTGTTGTCCAGGATCACGCCAAGGTTCTTAGCGCTCTGGGAGGAGGACACAATGGAGTTGTCAACCGTGATGGCGAGATCATGGAACGGGCAGTCCTTCCCCGGGAGGAAGAGGAGCTCCGTCTTGCTGAGGTTCAGCTTGAGGTGGTGATCCGTCATCCACACTGATATGTCTGCCAGACATGCAGAGATGCGATTCGCCACCTGGTCATCAGAAGGGGGAAAGGAGAAGATGAATTGTGTGTCGTCTGCATAGCAATGATAGGAGAGACCATGTGAGGTTATGACAGAGCCAAGTGACTTGGTGTATAGCGAGAATAAGAGAGGGCCTAGAACAGAGCCCTGGGGGACACCAGTGGTGAGAGCGCGTGGTGAGAAGACAGATTCTCGCCACGCCACCTGGTAGGAGCGACCTGTCAGGTAGGACGCAATCCAAGCGTGGGCCGCGCCGGAGATGCCCAACTCGGAGAGGGTGGAGAGGAGGATCTGATGGTTCACAGTATCGAAGGCAGCCGATAGGTCTAGAAGGATGAGAGCAGAGGAGAGAGAGTTAGCTTTAGCAGTGCGGAGCGCCTCCGTGATACAGAGAAGAGCAGTCTCAGTTGAATGACTAGTCTTGAAACCTGACTGATTTGGATCAAGAAGGTCATTCTGAGAGAGATAGCGGTAGAGCTGGCCAAGGACGGCACGCTCAAGAGTTTTGGAGAGAAAAGAGAGAAGGGATACTGGTCTGTAGTTGTTGACGCCGGAGGGATCGAGTGTAGGTTTTTTCAGAAGGGGTGCAACTCTCGCTCTCTTGAAGACGGATGGGACGTAGCCAGCGGTCAGGGATGAGTTGATGAGCGAGGTGAGGTAAGGGAGAAGGTCTCCGGAAATGGTCTGGAGAAGAGAGGAGGGGATAGGGTCAAGCGGGCAGGTTGTTGGGCGGCCGGCCGTCACAAGACGCGAGATTTCATCTGGAGAGAGAGGGGAGAAAGAGGTCAGAGCATAAGGTAGGGCAGTGTGAGCAGAACCAGCGGTGTCGTTTGACTTAGCAAACGAGGATCGGATGTCGTCGACCTTCTTTTCAAAATGGTTGATGAAGTCATCTGCAGAGAGGGAGGAGGGGGGATTCAGGAGGGAGGAGAAGGTGGCAAAGAGCTTCCTAGGGTTAGAGGCAGATGCTTGGAATTTAGAATGGTAGAAAGTGGCTTTAGCAGCAGAGACAGAGGAGGAAAATGTAGAAAGGAGGGAGTGAAAGGATGCCAGGTCCGCAGGGAGGCGAGTTTTCCTCCATTTCCGCCGGCTGCCCGGAGCCCTGTTCTGTGAGCTCGCAATGAGTCGTCGAGCCACGGAGCGGGAGGGGAGGACCGAGCCGGCCTGGAGGATAGGGGACATAGAGAGTCAAAGGATGCAGAAAGGGAGGAGAGGAGGGTTGAGGAGGCAGAATCAGGAGATAGGTTGGAGAAGGTTTGAGCAGAGGGAAGAGATGATAGGATGGAAGAGGAGAGAGTAGCGGGGGGAGAGGGAGCGAAGGTTGGGACGGCGCGATACCATCCGAGTAGGGGCAGCGTGGGAAGTGTTGGATGAGAGCGAGAGGGAAAAGGATACAAGGTAGTGGTCGGAGACTTGGAGGGGAGTTGCAATGAGGTTAGTGGAAGAACAGCATCTAGTAAAGATGAGGTCAAGCGTATTGCCTGCCTTGTGAGTAGGGGGAAGGTGAGAGGGTGAGGTCAAAAGAGGAGAGGAGTGGAAAGAAGGAGGCAGAGAGGAATGAGTCAAAGGTAGACGTGGGGAGGTTAAAGTCGCCCAGAACTGTGAGAGGTGAGCCGTCCTCAGGAAAGGAGCTTATCAAGGCATCAAGCTCATTGATGAACTCTCCAAGGGAACCTGGAGGGCGATAAATGATAAGGATGTTAAGCTTGAAAGGGCTGGTAACTGTGACAGCATGGAATTCAAAGGAGGCGATAGACAGATGGGTAAGGGGAGAAAGAGAGAAAGACCACTTGGGAGAGATGAGGATCCCGGTGCCACCACCCCGCTGACCAGAAGCTCTCGGGGTGTGTGAGAACACGTGGGCGGACGAGGAGAGAGCAGTAGGAGTAGCAGTGTTATCTGTGGTGATCCATGTTTCCGTCAGTGCCAAGAAGTCGAGGGACTGGAGGGAGGCATAGGCTGAGATGAACTCTGCCTTGTTGGCCGCAGATCGCCAGTTCCAGAGGCTACCGGAGACCTGGAACTCCACGTGGGTCGTACGCGCTGGGACCACCAGATTAGGGTGGCCGCGGCCACGCGGTGTGGAGCGTTTGTATGGTCTGTGCAGAGAGGAGAGAACAGGGATAGACAGACACATAGTTGACAGGCTACAGAAGAGGCTACGCTAATGCAAGGAGATTGGAATGACAAGTGGACTACACATCTCGAATGTTCAGAAAGTTAAACTTACGTAGCAAGAATCTTATTGACTAAAAAGATTAAAATGATACAGTACTGCTGAAGTAGGCTAGCTGGCAGTAGCTGCGTTGTTGACACTACACTAATCAAGTCGTTCCGTTGAGTGTAATAGTTTCTACAGTGCTACTATTCGGGGGCTAGCTGGCTAGCTAGCAGTGTTGTTTACGTTACGTTGCGTTAAAAGAAGGACAATAGCTGGCTAGTTAACCTAGAAAATCGCTCTAGACTACACAATTATCTTTGATACAAGGACGGCTATGTAGCTAGCTATGTAGCTAGCTACGATCAAACAAATCAAACCGTTGTACTGTAATGAAATGAAATGAAAATGTGATACTACCTGTGAATGCGACCGGGTTGTTGAATTCGATTCAGTAGACGTGTGTGTGGTGACGTTGGCTAGCTGTTAGCTGTTGGCTAGCTAGCAGAGTCTCCTACGTTAAGGACGACAAATAGCTGGCTAGCGAACCTCGGTAAATTTAAGATAATCACTCCAAGACTACACACTCTAAACTACACAATTATCTTGGAAACAAAGACAGCTATGTAGCTAGCTAACACTAAACTAATCAAGTCGTTCAGTTGAGTGAATAGCACTACAGTGATGCTAATCGGTGGGCGTTTGCTAGCGTTTGCTAGCGTATGCTAGCTGCTGGGCGAATAGCAGTGAAGGCTACGTTAGGGCGACGAAATACGATAATTATGCAATTATCTCTGATACAAGGACGGCTATGTAGCTAGCTAAGAAGAAATTGCTAAGATTAGACAAATCAACCGTTGTACTATAATGAAATGTAATGAAAAAGTTATACAACGTGCGGAGCGAAGTGCGATGCGACCGCTCGCTCCAACCCGGAAGTTGCATAAATACTGTAGCTTTAGCCCGTGTCATTCCCAGACAAAATGCATCATCAATTCATCAACATTACACTTCTTGGTAGAAAGACTGAAAGTGAGAGAGAAGGAGAGAGAGAGAGGGAGAGAAGGAGACAGAGACAGAGAGAGAGGGGGGAGAGAAAGAAAGAAAGAGAGAGAGGTAGACAGAGAGAGAGAGACAGAGAGAGAGACAGAGAGAGAGAGAGAGAGAGAGAGAGAGAGAGAGAGGGAGAGAAGGAGACAGAGACAGAGA
>NC_068429.1:8401389-8428889 GCF_023373465.1 Oncorhynchus keta | reverse complement strand
TAGACCCCCAGTGTGCAGTCTGTGGTGTGTTGATAGACCCCCAGTGTGCAGTCTGTGGTGTGTTGATAGACCCCCAGTGTGCAGTCTGTGGTGTGTTGATAGACCCCCAGTGTGTATTCTGTGGTGTGTTGATAGACCCCCAGTGTGCAGTCTGTGGTGTGTTGATAGACCCCCAGTGTGTATTCTGTGGTGTGTTGATAGACCCCCAGTGTGCAGTCTGTGGTGTGTTGATAGACCCCCAGTGTGCAGTCTGTGGTGTGTTGATAGACCCCCAGTGTGTATTCTGTGGTGTGTTGATAGACCCCCCGTGTGTATTCTGTGGTGTGTTGATAGACCCCCAGTGTGTATTCTGTGGTGTGTTGATAGACCCCCAGTGTGCAGTCTGTGGTGTGTTGATAGACCACCAGTGTGCAGTCTGTGGTGTGTTGATAGACCCCCAGTGTGTATTCTGTGGTGTGTTGATAGACCCCCAGTGTGCAGTCTGTGGTGTGTTGATAGACCCCCAGTGTGCAGTCTGTGGTGTGTTGATAGACCCCCAGTGTGTCTGTGTATTCTGTGGTGTGTTGATAGACCCCCAGTGTGCAGTCTGTGGTGTGTTGATAGACCC
Organism: Oncorhynchus keta; assembly: GCF_023373465.1. Lineage (NCBI taxonomy): Eukaryota > Metazoa > Chordata > Actinopteri > Salmoniformes > Salmonidae > Oncorhynchus > Oncorhynchus keta. Next base: position 8,428,282 of record NC_068429.1, on the reverse strand, counting down.
CAGTGTGCAGTCTGTGGTGTGTTGATAGACCCCCAGTGTGCAGTCTGTGGTGTGTTGATAGACCGCCAGTGTGTATTCTGTGGTGTGTTGATAGACCCCCAGTGTGTGGTGTGTTGATAGACCCCCAGTGTCTGTGGTGTGTTGATAGACCCCAGTGTGCAGTCTGTGGTGTGTTGATTCCGTGGTGTGTTGAGACCCCCAGTGTGCAGTCTGTGGTGTGTTGATAGACCCCCAGTGTGTATTCTGTGGTGTGTTGATAGACCCCCAGTGTGTAGTCTGTGGTGTGTTGATAGACCCCCAGTGTGTATTCCGTGGTGTGTTGATAGACCCCCAGTGTGCAGTCTGTGGTGTGTTGATAGACCCCCAGTGTGCAGTCTGTGGTGTGTTGATAGACCCCCAGTGTGCAGTCTGTGGTGTGTTGATAGACCCCCAGTGTGCAGTCTGTGGTGTGTTGATAGACCCCCAGTGTGCAGTCTGTGGTGTGTTGATAGACCCCCAGTGTGCAGTCTGTGGTGTGTTGATAGACCGCCAGTGTGTATTCTGTGCACTGCTGGTTGGTTCTGCAGCCTCAGCAGGCTGGCAGATAGGGGAGGTGGCCGGAGGGGCAATTTACCGAAGGAATGACCCACCCCTGTCTGTCCCCAAGGCCCTGACACTAGCATGACACTGACAAAAACACACCATACTGTGGAGTGGACATCACCCAGTCAATCAATTAGGACATCATTTATTCTGATTTTGTCTTTCCATCTGTCTTATGTTGTATTTTCCCTGCTCGCTCTCTTTCTTTTTCTCTCACTCTCTCCTTCTCTCCCTCACTCCCTCTTTCTCTCCCTCATTCTCTCCTCACTCGCTCCTTCTCTCCTCTCCCTCACTCTCTCCTTCTCTCCCTCACTCTCTCTTTCTCTCCCTAACTCTATCTTTCTTTCCCTCACTCTCTCATCCTCTCCTCATGCTCCCCTTCTCTCCTCACTCACTCCTTCTCTCCCTCACTCTCTCCTTCTCTCCTCACTCTTCTTCACTCTCTCACTCTCTCCTTCTCTCCCACACTCTCTCCTTCTCTCCTCACTCTCTCCTTCTCTCCTCACTCTTCTTCACTCTCTCACTCTCTCCTTCTCTCCCACACTCTCTCCTTCTCTCCTCACTCTCTCCTTCTCTCCCTCCCTCTCTCCTTCTCTCCCTCACTCTCTCCTTCTCTCCTCACTCTCTCCTTCTCTCCCACACTCTCCTTCTCTCTCACACTCTCTCCTTCTCTCCCTCACGATCTTTTTCTCTCTGTGTATCTTACTCTTTATGATACATACCTCTTGATGATTTCGCTTCCCTCTCTCCTCTCTCTCTCTTTCTCTCTCTCCCTCTCTCCTTCTCTCCGTCTCTCATCACCCTCTCTCTCTCTCTCTACATGTCCTCTCTGAATATAAATCATGTTCTTATTAGAAAGTTAAGGAACACATGATAATTCCTGCATAAAGAGACCTATTCTTAGATTTGAATACCTCTCATGAGAAATATTATATTCTGGCATTCACCCATCCCCACCCAGGAAATACATCAACCTACTTTTGCAATACCTGGTGGAATTTTGATAACATAAACATATTGACAGCCACAAAGATGACACGGGGCGGCAGGTAGCCTATTGGTTAGAGTTTTGGGCCTGTAACCGAAAGGTTGCTGGATGGAATCCCCGAGCTGACAAGGCAGGTAACCCACTGTTCCCCGGTAGGCCGTCATTGTAAGTAAGAATTTGTTCTTAACTGACTTGCCTAGTCAAAGGTTACATTTTTTAAATGCACACAGCGTGTGCAAACTGGTCCTGATCGTTTTTTGAATCAATTTAATTGAACTTTTATTTTATGCCGAAAATAAAAGAACGGTGTCTGTTAAATTATGGCGAACCAAAATCAGTCTCTCAAGCCCCGTCGCTGTGGAATTCTGTTCTCACTGTGGCATTCTGTTCTCCCTGTCGCATTCTGTTCTCCCTGTGGCATTCTGTTCTCCCTGTGGCATTCTGTTCTCCCTGTGGCATTCTGTTCTCACTGTGGCATTCTGTTCTCACTGTGGCATTCTGTTCTCCCTGTGGCATTCTGTTCTCACTGTGGCATTCTGTTCTCCCTGTGGCATTCTGTTCTCCCTGTGGCATTCTGTTCTCACTGTGGCATTCTGTTCTCTCTGTGGCATTCTGTTCTCACTGTGGCATTCTGTTCTCCCTGTGGCATTCTGTTCTCCCTGTGGCATTCTGTTCTCACTGTGGCATTCTGTTCTCCCTGTGGCATTCTGTTCTCCCTGTGGCATTCCGTTCTCACTGTGGCATTCTGTTCTCCCTGTGGCATTCTGTTCTCACTGTGGCATTCTGTTCTCACTGTGGCATTCTGTTCTCTCTGTGGCATTCTGTTCTCACTGTGGCATTCTGTTCTCCCTGTGGCATTCTGTTCTCACTGTGGCATTCTGTTCTCCCTGTGGCATTCTGTTCTCCCTGTGGCATTCTGTTCTCACTGTGGCATTCTGTTCTCCCTGTGGCATTCTGTTCTCCCTGTGGCATTCTGTTCTCCCTGTGGCATTCTGTTCTCCCTGCGGCATTCTGTTCTCCCTGTGGCATTCTGTTCTCCCTGTGGCATTCTGTTCTCACTGTGGCATTCTGTTGTCATTGTGGCATTCTGCTTCTCCCTGTGGCATTCTGCTTCTCGCTGTGGCATTCTGTTCTCACTGTAGCATTCTGTTCTCACTGTGGCATTCTGTTCTCCCTGTGGCATTCTGTTCTCGCTGTGGCATTCTGCTTGTTGCTGTGGCATTCTGCTTCTCGCTATGGCATTCTGTTTTCACTGTGGCATTCTGTTCTCGCTGTGGCATTCTGCTTCTCGCTGTGGCATTCTGTTCCCCCTGTGGCATTCTGTTCTCACTGTGGCATTCTGCTTCTCACTGTTGCATCCTGCTTCTCCCTGTGGCATTCTGTTCTCCCTGTGGCATTCTGTTCTCACTGTGACATTCTGTTCTCACTGTGGCATTCTGCTTCTCGCTGTGGCATTCTGTTCTCCCTGTGGCATTCTGCTTCTCTCTGTGACATTCTGTTGTCATTGTGGCATTCTGCTTCTCCCTGTGGCATTCTGCTTCTCGCTGTGGCATTCTGTTCTCACTGTAGCATTCTGTTCTCACTGTGGCATTCTGTTCTCCCTGTGGCATTCTGTTCTCGCTGTAGCATTCTGCTTGTTGCTGTGGCATTCTGCTTCTCGCTATGGCATTCTGTTTTCACTGTGGCATTCTGTTCTCGCTGTGGCATTCTGCTTCTCGCTGTGGCATTCTGTTCCCCCTGTGGCATTCTGTTCTCACTGTGGCATTCTGCTTCTCACTGTTGCATCCTGCTTCTCCCTGTGGCATTCTGTTCTCCCTGTGGCATTCTGTTCTCCCTGCGGCATTCTGTTCTCCCTGTGGCATTCTGTTCTCCCTGTGGCATTCTGTTCTCACTGTGGCATTCTGTTGTCATTGTGGCATTCTGCTTCTCCCTGTGGCATTCTGCTTCTCCCTGTGGCATTCTGCTTCTCACTGTAGCATTCTGTTCTCACTGTGGCATTCTGTTCTCCCTGTGGCATTCTGTTCTCGCTGTGGCATTCTGCTTGTTGCTGTGGCATTCTGCTTCTCGCTATGGCATTCTGTTTTCACTGTGGCATTCTGTTCTCGCTGTGGCATTCTGCTTCTCGCTGTGGCATTCTGTTCCCTCTGTGGCATTCTGTTCTCCCTGTGGCATTCTGTTCTCCCTGTGGCATTCTGTTCTCACTGTGGCATTCTGTTCTCCCTGTGGCATTCTGTTCTCACTGTGACATTCTGTTCTCACTGTGGCATTCTGCTTCTCGCTGTGGCATTCTGTTCTCCCTGTGGCATTCTGCTTCTCCCTGTGGCATTCTGTTCTCACTGTGGCATTCTGCTTCTCGCTGTGGCATTCTGTTCTCCCTGTGGCATTCTGTTCTCACTTCTCCTTCTCGCTGTGGCATTCTGCTTCTCCCTGTGGCATTCTGTTCTCACTGTGGCATTCTGCTTCTCGCTGTGGCATTCTGTTCTCCCTGTGGCATTCTGTTCTCACTGTGGCATTCTGCTTCTCGCTGTGGCATTCTGTTCTCCCTGTGGCATTCTGCTTCTCGCTGTGGCATTCTGCTTCTCGCTGTGGCATTCTGTTCTCCCTTGTGGCATTCTGCCTCTCCCTGTGGCATTCTGTTCTCACTTTGGCATTCTGCTTCTCGCTGTGGCATTCTGTTCTCCCTGTGGCATTCTGCTTCTCCCTGTGGCAGTGGCTTTGTGTATTACAGAGCTGTGTTGCAATAATGGTGACATCTACTGGTCTGCTCCAGACTATGGGCACAAGGAGAGGTGATGTTCTACTTCACAATGATCACTGATACCAACAGTTAGCATCGAACTAGAGTTCCATGGAGTGTGAGTCGTGACTATCAAAGCCATGTTAATATACAGGAGATTTACTAACCATATTATGACATGGATCTTATTATGGCATGGATCCTATTATGGGATGGATCATATTATGGCATGGTTCACATTATGGGATGGATCAAGCCAACGGAAAGCTTAACATTTACATTTTACATTTAAGTCATTTAGCAGACGCTCTTATCCAGAGCGACTTACAAATTGGTGCATTCACCTTATGACATCCAGTAGAATAGTCACTTTAAAATAGTGCATCTAAATCTTAAAGGGGGGTGAGAAGGATTACTTATCCTATCCTAGGTATTCCTTAAAGAGGTGGGGTTTCAGGTGTCTCTGGAAGGTGGTGATTGACTCCGCTGTCCTGGCGTCGTGAGGGAGTTTGTTCCACCATTGGGGGCCAGAGCAGCGAACAGTTTTGACTGGGCTGAGCGGGAACTGTACTTCCTCAGTGGTAGGGAGGCGAGCAGGCCAGAGGTGGATGAACGCAGTGCCCTTGTTTGGGTGTAGGGCCTGATCAGAGCCTGGAGGTACTGAGGTGCCGTTCCCCTCACAGCTCCGTAGGCAAGCACCATGGTCTTGTAGTGGATGCGAGCTTCAACTGGAAGCCAGTGGAGAGAGCGGAGGAGCGGGGTGACGTGAGAGAACTTGGGAAGGTTGAACACCAGACGGGCTGCGGCGTTCTGGATGAGTTGTAGGGGTTTAATGGCACAGGCAGGGAGCCCAGCCAACAGCGAGTTACAGTAATCCAGACGGGAGATGACAAGTGCCTGGATTAGGACCTGCGCCGCTTCCTGTGTGAGGCAGGGTCGTACTCTGCGGATGTTGTAGAGCATGAACCTACAGGAACGGGCCACCGCCTTGATGTTAGTTGAGAACGACAGGGTGTTGTCCAGGATCACGCCAAGGTTCTTAGCGCTCTGGGAGGAGGACACAATGGAGTTGTCAACCGTGATGGCGAGATCATGGAACGGGCAGTCCTTTCCCGGGAGGAAGAGCAGCTCCGTCTTGCCGAGGTTCAGCTTGAGGTGGTGATCCGTCATCCACACTGATATGTCTGCCAGACATGCAGAGATGCGATTCGCCACCTGGTCATCAGAAGGGGGAAAGGAGAAGATTAATTGTGTGTCGTCTGCATAGCAATGATAGGAGAGACCATGTGAGGTTATGACAGAGCCAAGTGACTTGGTGTATATATTATAGCAAGAATAGGAGAGGGCCTAGAACAGAGCCCTGGGGGACACCAGTGGTGAGAGCGCGTGGTGAGGAGACAGATTCTCGCCACGCCACCTGGTAGGAGCGACCTGTCAGGTAGGACGCAATCCAAGCGTGGGCCGCGCCGGAGATGCCCAACTCGGAGAGGGTGGAGAGGAGGATCTGATGGTTCACAGTATCGAAGGCAGCCGATAGGTCTAGAAGGATGAGAGCAGAGGAGAGAGAGTTAGCTTTAGCGGTGCGGAGCGCCTCCGTGATACAGAGAAGAGCAGTCTCAGTTGAATGACTAGTCTTGAAACCTGACTGATTTGGATCAAGAAGGTCATTCAGAGAGAGATAGCGGGAGAGCTGGCCAAGGACGGCACGTTCAAGCTTTTTGGAGAGAAAAGAAAGAAGGGATACTGGTCTGTAGTTGTTGACATCGGAGGGATTGAGTGTAGGTTTTTTCAGAAGGGGTGCAACTCTCGCTCTCTTGAGGACGGAAGGGACGTAGCCAGTGGTCAGGGATGAGTTGATGAGCGAGGTGAGGTAAGGGAGGAGGTCTCCGGAAATGGTCTGGAGAAGAGAGGAGGGCATAGGGTCAAGCGGGCAGGTTGTTGGGCGGCCGGCCGTCAAAAGACGCAAGATTTCATCTGGAGAGAGAGGGGAGAAAGAGGTCAGAGCACAGGGTAGGGCAGTGTGAGCAGAACCAGCGGTGCCGTTTGACTTAGCAAACGAGGATCGGATGTCGTCGACCTTCTTTTCAAAATGGTTGACGAAGTCATCTGCAGAGAGGGAGGAGGGGGGAGGAGGATTCAGGAGTGAGGAGAAGGTGGCAAAGAGCTTCCTAGGGTTAGAGGCAGATGCTTGGAATTTAGAGTGGTAGAAAATGGCTTTAGCAGCAGAGACAGAGGAGGAAAATGTAGAGAGGAGGGAGTGAAAGGATGCCAGGTCCGCAGGGAGGCGAGTTTTCCTTCATTTCCGCTCAGCTGCCCGGAGCCCTGTTCTGTGAGCTCGCAATGAGTCGTCGAGCCACGGGGCGGGAGGGGAGGACCGCGCCGGCCTGGAGGATAGGGGACATAGAGAGTCAAAGGATGCAGAAAGGGAGGAGAGGAGGGTTGAGGAGGCAGAATCAGGAGATTGGAGAAGTTGGAGAAGGTATGAGCAGAGGGAAGAGATGATAGGATGGAAGAGGAGAGAGTAGCGGGGGAGAGGGAGCGAAGGTTGGGACGGCGCGATACCATCCGAGTAGGGGCAGTGTGGGAGGTGTTAGATGAGAGCGAGAGGGAAAAGGATACAAGGTAGTGGTCGGAGACTTGGAGGGGAGTTGCAATGAGGTTAGTGGAAGAACAGCATCTAGTAAAGATGAGGTCGAGCGTATTGCCTGCCTTGTGAGTAGGGGGGGAAGGTGAGAGGGTGAGGTCAAAAGAGGAGAGGAGTGGAAAGAAGGAGGCAGAGAGGAATGAGTCAAAGGTAGACGTGGGGAGGTTAAAGTCGCCCAGCACTGTGAGAGGTGAGCCGTCCTCAGGAAAGGAGCTTATCAAGGTATCAAGCTCATTGATGAACTCTCCGAGGAACCCGGAGGGCGATAAATGATAAGGATGTTAAGCTTGAAAGGGCTGGTAACTGTGACAGCATGGAATTCAAAGGAGGCGATAGACAGATGGGTGAGGGGAGAAAGAGAGAATGACCACTTGGGAGAGATGAGGATCCCGGTGCCACCACCCCGCTGACCAGAAGCTCTCGGGGTGCGCGAGAACACATGGGCGGACGAAGAGAGAGCAGTAGGAGTAGCAGTGTTGTCTGTGGTGATCCATGTTTCCGTAAGTGCCAAGAAGTCGAGGGACTGGAGGGAGGCATAGGCTGAGATGAACTCTGCCTTGTTGGCCGCAGATCGGCAGTTCCAGAGGCTACCGGAGACCTGGAACTCCACGTGGGTCGTGCGCGCTGGGACCACCAGATTAGGTGGCCGCGGCCACGCGGTGTGGAGCGTTTGTATGGTCTGTGCAGAGAGGAGAGAACAGGGATAGACAGACACATAGTTGACAGGCTACAGAAGAGGCTACGCTAATGCAAAGGAGATTGGAATGACAAGTGGACTACACGTCTCGAATGTTCAGAAAGTTAAGCTTACGTAGCAAGAATCTTATTGACTAAAATGATTAAAATGATACAGTACTGCTGAAGTAGGCTAGCTGGCAGTAGCTGCGTTGTTGACACTACACTAATCAAGTTGTTCCGTTGAGTGTAATAGTTTCTGCAGTGCTGCTATTCGGGGGCTAGCTGGCTAGCTAGCAGTGTTGTTTACGTTACGTTGCGTTAAGAGAACGACAATAGCTGGCTAGCTAACCTAGAAAATCGCTCTAGACTACACAATTATCTTTGATACAAGGACGGCTATGTAGCTAGCTATGTAGCTAGCTACGATCAAACAAATCAAACCGTTGTACTGTAATGAAATGAAATGAAAATGTGATACTACCTGTGAATGCGACCGGGTTGTTGAGTACTATTCAGTAGACGTTGGCTAGCTGTTAGCTGTTGGCTAGCTAGCAGAGTGTAATGAAATGTAATGAAAAAGTTATACTACCTGCGGAGCGAAGTGCGATGCGACCGCTCGCTCCAACCCGGGGCAATCTGCAATAGCAACACATCCATTTTTAGTTTTAACTATACGAAGAGTTTCATTCCAAAACACTATATATCCATTTTCAGAAATGTTGCTAAATTAGCTTTTACGGTTTAAATACATTATGAAAGAGATTGGTGTAATTATTTAAATGTTTTTTGTAATATTATGGAATGGGGTTATTCAATGACAGACATTAATTTGTTTAAATACATTATGAAAGAGATTGGTGTAATTATTTAAATGTTTTTTTGCGACATAATATTATAATATGGAATAAAAATGTACATTTGACTGGAACAAACTAGCTAACTAACTAGCTAGCCAATAAACAGTTAGCTCACTAGATTATATCAACCAATAACACAAAATACACCAAAACATTTTAAAACATTAGCTGTCACCTTGAAGTTTGATAGGGGGTAAACATGTTTTTTCCTGAAGGGAAGGCAATTTAGTTATTTGTTAGCTAGCTCGGCTACCAGTTACCCCATCAAGCCTAGCTAGCTAGCTAACCCTATTGGCTGCTGGACAAATTATTTATTCTAGTTACTAACATAAATGAAACATCTCAAATTAGCTACTCAATTTAACGTTTACTTCTTTGAGGTATTTTCTGAACAACTTCTCACTTATTTGTTTCTCCAGTTGTCAGTTCAACCACACACTGTTTACTCATTTGTGGCGCCCATATTTCAAAATGACAGTTGGAACTCCACAACAGAAAATATATGATTCTTGTTGCTAGGCTACCAGTTACAGTGCTTTTAACTTGCGGTTTGTGCACGCCTTTATCCAGAGGAATACAAATGTCTGAAAATGTCTGAAAATGTAATATTTGTCAAATTATTAAGCAAAACTCAAACAAGCATCAGTAATTGTCCTTATTTAGCATATAAAAATACATGTCAAGATGTTATGAACCTTAGTCCAGAGTATATGCATTGTACACTACCGGTCAAAGGTTTTACAATACCTAGTCATTCAAGAGTTTTTCTTTACTGTTACTATTTTCTACATTATATAACAATCGTGAAGACATCAAAACTATGAAATAACACATGGAATCATTAAGCAACCAAAAAAGTGTTAAACAAATCAAAATATATTTTATATATGAGATTCTTCAAATGGCCACCCTTTGCCTTGATGACAGCTTTGCACACTCTTGGCATTCTCTCAACCAGCTTCACCTGGAATGTTTTCACACCAGTCTTGAAGGAGTTCCCACATATGCTGAGCACTTGTTGGCTGCTTTTCCTTCACTCTTATCCAGCAGCATACCTCCCTGCATACCACTGCTGGCTTGTTTCTGAAGCTAAGCAGGGTTGGTACTGGTCAGTTCCTGGATGGGAGATCAGATGCTGCTGGAAGTGGTGTTGGAGGGCCAGTAGGAGGCACTCTTTCCTCTGGTCTAAAAAAATATCTCAATGCCCCAGGGCAGTGATTGGGGACACCTGGTGTCCTGGCTAAATTCCCAATCTGGCCCTCAAACCATCACGGTCACCTAATAATCCCCAGTTTACAATTGGCTCATTCATCCCCCTCCTCTCCCCTGTAACTATTCCCCAGGTCGTTGCTGCAAATGAGAATGTGTTCTCAGTCAACTTACCTGGTAAAATAACAAATAAAATAAATAAAACTCTGCAGTCCGACTCATCCCAAACCATCTCAATTTGGACGAGGTCGGGGGATTGGAGACCAGATCATCTGGAGACCAAGATTGGAGACCAGGTCATCTGATGCAGCACTCCATCACTCTCCTCCTTGGTCAAATAGCCGTTACACAGCCTGGAGGTGTGTTAGGTAATTGTCCTGTTGAAAAACAAATCAGTCCCACTCAGCCCAAACCAGATGGGATGGCGTAATGCTGTGGTAGCCATGCCACAGACAGTGTCACCAGCAAAGCACCCCCACACCATAACACCTCCTCCTCCATGCTTCATGGTGGGAAATACACATGCGGAGATCATCCGTTCACCCACACCGCGTCTCACAAATACATGGCGGTTGGAACCAAAATTCTCCAATTTGGACTCCACAGACCAAAGGACAAATTTCCACCGGTCTAATGTCCATTGCTCGTGTTTGTTGGCCCAAGCACGTCTCTTCTTCTTATTGGTGTCCTTTAGTAGTGGTTTCTTTGCAGCAATTTGACCATGAAGGACTGATTCACACAGTTTCCTCTGAACAGTTGATGTTGAGATGTGTCTGTTACTTGAACTCTGTGAAGCATTTATTTGGGCTGCAATTGCTGAGGCTGGTAACTCTAATGAGTTTATCCTCTGCAGCAGAAATAACTCTGAGTCTTCCATTCCTGTGGCGGTCCTCATGAGAGCGCTTGATGGTTTTTGCAACTGCATCTTCGGTATACCACCCCAACCTTGTCACAACACAACTGATTGGCTCAAACTCATTAAGAAGGAAAGAAATTCCACAAATTAACTTTTAAGAAGGCACACCTGTTAATTGAAATGCATTCCAGGTGATTACCTGGAAGAGTATTTGAAGAGTGTACAAATCTATCATCAAGGCAAAGGGTGGCTATTTGAAGAATCTCAAATATAAAATATATTTTGATTTGTTTAACACTATTTTGGTTACTACATGATTCCGTATGTGTTATTTAATAGTTTTGATATCTTCACTATTATTCTACAATGTAGAAAATAGTAAAAAATGTAAAGAAAATCACTTGAATGAGTAGGTGTGTCCAAACCTTTGACCGGTAGTGTGTACTGTATGTCTAAAAGACATCTGGATTCAGAATGTCAGGATATGGTGTGTATCCACAAAAGTCTGATAATCTGCGTACATGACCAATAAACTTTGATTTGATTTGTTTAAATACAAATAATAATCTGATCACCCAGTTTCGGCTATGCACCTTTTAAAGGCAATGTTTCCGTGTTTGGGAAGACTGCATTCACGGTAATCGCTGAATTACCTTTAAATGTCAATCGCATTAAGGCCTAAACCTAACCCTAAAGGCCTAAACCTAAACCTAAAGGCCTAAACCTAACCCTAAAGGCCTAAACCTAACCCTAAAGACCTAAACCTAACCCTAAAGGCCTAAACCTAACCCTAAAGGCCTAAACCTAACCATAAAGGCCTAAACCTAACCCTAAAGACCTAAACCTAACCCTAAAAGCCTAAACCTAACCATAAAGACCTAAACCTAACCCTAAAGGCCTAAACCTAACCCTAAAGGCCTAAACCTAAACCTAAAGGCCTAAACCTAACCCTAAAGGCCTAAACCTAACCCTAAAGACATAAACCTAACCCTAAAGGCCTAAACCTAACCCTAAAGGCCTAAACCTAACCATAAAGGCCTAAACCTAACCCTAAAGACCTAAACCTAACCCTAAAGGCCTAAACCTAACCATAAAGACCTAAACCTAACCCTAAAGGCCTAAACCTAACCCTAAAGGCCTAAACCTAACCCTAAATGCAATTTACGTTTGTCAAACTTTATTAATGTGTTTCTACCTCTCATCATTCAAATGGATCCGCCACCTCACGTCCAATCACAACGCTTCATTTCATAGGCTGGTCCTCAGAGGCCTTGGAGCAACTAATGTATTTCTCTGTCTCTCTGTCTCTCTCTCTGTCTCTCTCTCTGTCTCTCTCTCTCTCTCTCTCTCTCTATATATATATATATATATATATCTCCCCACAGAATGGAATACAGACTGGTGCTTGCTTATTGTCATCATTTCCTAATGGTCAGCCAAGCCCCAAGTCACAATATTGAACAGGACTGGACAGGAGTGTAATTGCCTATAATCTCTTGGCCTTCTATGAAGGGACGAAGAACAGAAAAGAAAATGAAGAGGCAGCCAGTCATTACTATGGAGAGAGAGAGAGGGAAGCCCAGAGGACCATTTTCAGGTCATTAGTCTTACGAATGCAGGGCGGCAGAGGCTACATGCAATAAGTTGGAGTGCTTGTTCAATTTCTCCCCACAGCCCTGGGTGCCAGCGAGAAGGAGGAGGCTTGCTTCCTTTGTGCGTTTGATCAGCATACCTGTCCTCGATGGTTGAAATATGGGGCCCAAATGTAGTGTTGTGGATTGGATTGGAATTGGAGTCATCTTTGGAGTGATTGTTGTGTGTAAGCAGTTTTAGTTTAGTTCATGTTTTTATTCCATTTTTTTCGCACAAAATAAAAAGTACGACATCCAAATATAAGACAAATAAGACATAAATTTGACGCAAATAAATAGATTGTGGGAATCACACACACACACACACACACACACACACACACACACACACACACACACACACACACACACACACACACACACACACACACACACACACACACACACACACACACACACACACACATGCACACACTCCTTAGATAACCTCTTTGTGCGTTGATCCACAGCCTACAGAGCAGTCACGAAGGCGCCCCGTGTGGTCAAGGATCACCCAGCGTGAGGTCACATGAGTAACACATGAGTAACACATGAGTAACACAGTCACATGGATAGCACAGCAGCCATGAGGTTCTTCACTTCACAAGTCTGCTAGCTGGGGTCATAGTGGCAGGCCCTCTGACAAAGCCTGGGGCTATGGAGTCTTGCCTCGCAGAGCCTCCCCCCTCCCCACGCATACATTAAATTCTACCGAGATGGCATAGCAGTTCAGTCGTCTTTTGTCCTCATCTTGTCGTGTCCCGTATATATATATATTTACAACTTTTTTCACATTGTATATAGACTTGTTTATACTGTATTATTGACTGTATGTTTGTTTTACTCAATGTGTAACTCTGTGTCGTTGTATCTGTCGAACTGCTTTGCTTTATCTTGGCCAGGTCGCAATTGTAAATGAGAACTTGTTCTCAACTTGCCTACCTGGTTAAATAAAGGTGAAATATTTTTTTCTTTTTAAACATTCAAGTAAGCACACACACACATAGGCACACAAGCACGAGCACATACACACACAATGAATCCCCCACACCACACACACTCAGCTTGCTTCCACGCACTCCACACACCCTTATTCAAGTGCCTATGGCCTAAAGCACCAGAGAGAGAGAGAGAGAGAGAGAGCCAGCTCACTCATGCCTAGTGGGCAGCCGGTTTCTACACATTCAAACGCTCACAGGGGACCAAAACAGAAATGGCTGCCACGCGCTCGCCCACTACCACACACAGACATGCTGATGAGTCATCCATAGAGACTGCAGCACATAGCCGTGAGGTTTTCAAATAAACACGTTCATGGCATTGTCTCATCCAACATTAAATGAACAAATTGGTAATTCAGTAAATGACGGTTTAGATTAGAAAACATCACAATTCTACGACAGAGTTTTGAGGTTTAAAGCCAACCAGTGTTTTAAACTATTTACTGTTTATAATTGTATTTCATTTCCCCACCTGCTCCCTTACATTATTCATTCATTACACCTTCTAACGCAGATAATTTCAGTAGTATTTTCATAACTTCTAATGCAGATCATTTCAGTAATATTATCATAACTTCTAATGCAGATCATTTCAGTAGTATTAGCATAACTTCTAATGCAGATCATTTCAGTAATATTATCATAACTTCTAATGCAGATCATTTCAGTAGTATTATCGGGGCGGCAGGGTAGCCTAGTGGTTAGAGCGTTGGACTAGTAACTGAAAGGTTGCAAGTTCAAATCCCTGAGCTGACAAGGTACAAATCTGTCGTTCTGCCCCTGAACAGGCAGTTAACCCACTGTTCCTAGGCCGTCATTGAAAGTAAGAATTTGTTCCTAACTGACTTGCCTGGTAAAATAAAGGTAAAAAAAATTATCATAACAACTTCTAATGCAGATCATTTCAGTAGTATTATCATAACACCTTCTAATGCAGATCATTTCAGTAGTATTATCATAACTTCCAATGCTGTCACGAGTCCGACCGAGGGTGTTTCCCCTTCCCGGGCGGGTGGCGCTCGGCGGTCGTCGTCACCGGCCTATTAGCTGCCACTGATTGTTTTTCCTCTCCCTCCTTGTATGTTTAGTGGTAGCACCTGTTCATGTGTAATTAGTTTGTCTTTATTAGACAGCCGGCCCGCCTGGTTGTTGTGCGGGATTATTTTCATTGTAACCTTCGGCTCTGTTGTAGAGGTACGTGTTTAGTGCCTAGTCGTGTATTTCTTCATTGTAATTTTTCCCCTGTGTTTGGGAACGTTACTTTTGTGAGCACCCTGTGGTGCGTTGGTGCTAGTAAAAGACGCACAGCATTGAACTCTGTCTCCTGCATTTTGACTCCACACCCACGACACCCGGAGCATTACAGAATCCCGCACCTATTAGATTGATGGAGTCAGCAGGAGCAGCAGCCAACCCTCTCCCATCGATGGAGGAACGGGTTCTCCACCACACCACCGTCCTCCATCGGATCGGATCCGCGATGGATCAAGTAATGGAGAGAATGGAAAGATGGGAGAGGAGTGGTCTCCTCTCTCCACCTTCGGCACCCACGGTTCCGGACTCCCCATCTCCCGACGCCAGCACCCTCCGTCTGACGCTACCCAGGGCTTATGATGGAGCGGCGGGGGTTGCCAGGGGTTTCTGCTTCAGCTGGAGCTATACCTGGCCACCATCAGACCCACTCCCTCAGGAGCAGAGAGGGTGAGTGTCCTCATCTCCTGCCTCACGGGTCGTGCTCTGGAGTGGGCGAACGCAGTCTGGAATGGCCCAGACTCAGCGCGGGAGCACTACACAGAGTTTTCCTGCGTTTCCGTGCCGTGTTTGATCACCCTCTAGACGGCCGAGCGGTGGGAGAACGACTATTTCATCTCAGGCAGGAGAAGAGGAGCGCCCAGGATTACGCGCTGGAGTTCCGGACCTTGGCAGCCGGATCTGGGTGGAACGACAGGGCCCTTATGGACCACTACAGGTGTAGTCTCCGAGAGGACGTCCGCCGGGAGTTAGCGTGTCGGGACACCACTCTGTCACTGGATCAGCTGATCGACATGTCCATTCGACTGGATAATCTGCTGGCTGCCCGCGGGCGTTCAGAGAGGGTTCTGTGCGTTCCACCACCCAGCCCCTCCGCTCCCATTCCCATGGAATTGGGAGGGGCTACGCCGAGGGGTACCGGAGGAGGCGGCCTTCCCTGCACCAACTGTGGTCGGAGAGGGCACACGTCTGATCGGTGCTGGGGGGGTTCGTCTGGGAGTAGAGATGGCAGGCGGAACGCTTCTCGGTCACCCCAGGTGAGTCAGCATCAGACTCACCCAGAATCCCTTGTTGGCCATATGTTTGTCTTAATCTCTTTCCTTCACTTTTTTCCCTCTTCCCAGCATAGGGCGCTAGTCGATTCAGGCGCAGCTGGGAACTTTATGGATCGCGGACTCGCCCTTAAGTTAGGGGTTCCGCTGGTGCCGATGGATTCTCCTTTCCCCGTGCACTCCCTAGATAGCCGGCCATTAGGGTCAGGGATGGTCGGGGAGACCACGGTCCCACTGGACATGGTGACGCAGGGGAATCATAGGGAGCGTATCAGTTTTTTTATTATTGATTCGCCTGCGTTTCCAGTGGTGCTGGGGACTCCCTGGCTGGCCCGGTACAATCCTAAAATTTCGTGGAGACAGGGGTTCTCCAGGGGTGGTCAGAGGAGTGTTCTGGAAGGTGTTTGGGAGTTTCCATCGGTGCCACGTCGGTGGAGAGTCCAGACCAGGGTTCCACGGTGTGCATTCCCCCGAGTATGCCGATTTGGCAATCGCTTTCAGTAAAGTGAAAGCGACTAAATTACCACCTTATCGACCGGGAAGGGATTGTACGATAGATCTCCAGGTAGACGCTGCGCTTCCCAAGAGTCACGTGTACCCACTGTCCCAGGAGGAGACGTTGGCAATGGAGACATATGTCACGGAGTCGCTGGGACAGGGGTACATTCGGCCCTCCATTTCACCCGTCTCCTCGAGTTTCTTTTTGTGAGGAAAAAGGAGGGAGGTTTGCGTCCGTGTATCGATTATAGAGGTCTAAACGCCATCACAGTGGGGTATAGTTACCCTCTACCTCTCATCGCTACGGCGGTGGAATCGTTCCACGGAGCGCAGTTCTTCACAAAACTGGATCTCAGGAGCGCGTATAGTCTGGTGCGTATTCGGAAGGGAGACGAGTGGAAAACCGCATTTAGTACTACATCCGGCCACTATGAGTACCTCGTCATGCCGTATGGGTTAAAGAATGCTCCAGCCGTTTTCCAATCCTTTGTAGACGAGATTCTCAGGGACCTGTGCGGGCAGGGAGTGGTTGTTTATATCGATGACATTCTGATCTACTCGGCCACTCACACCGCGCATGTGTCTCTGGTGCGCAAAGTGCTTGGTAGACTGCTGGAGCATGACCTATACGTCAAGGCTGAGAAATGCGTGTTCTCTAAACGAGCCGTCTCTTTTCTGGGATATCGCATTTCCACCTCGGGGTGGTGATGGAGGGTGACCGCATTAGGGCCGTGCGTAATTGGCCGACTCCAACCACAGTAAAGGAGGTGCAGCGGTTTTGGGTTTTGCCAACTACTACCGGAGGTTTATCCGGGGTTTTGGCCAGATAGCGGCTCCCATTACCTCACTGCTGGGGGGGGGCCCGGTGCGATTGCAGTGGTCAGCACAGGCGGACAGAGCATTCAACAAGTTGAAGGCGCTGTTCACTGATGCGCCCGTGTTGGCGCATCCGGATCCCTCTCTAGCATTCATAGTGGAGGTGGACGCGTCCGAGGCTGGGGTGGGTGCCGTGCTATCACAGCGCTCGGGTACGCCACCAAAACTCCGCCCCTGCGCTTTCTTCTCAAGGAAGCTCAGCCCAGCGGAGCGTAACTATGATGTGGGGGACCGGGAGTTGCTAGCGGTGAAGGTGTGGAGACACTGGCTTGAGGGGGCTAAGCACCCTTTTCTCATCTGGACCGACCACCAGAATCTGGAGTATATTCGGGCTGCAAGGAGACTTAACCCACGTCAGGCAAGGTGGGCCATATTCTTCACCCGGTTCCGGTTTACTTTGTCTTATAGACCGGGCTCCCAGAACGTGAAGGCTGACGCACTGTCCCGCCTTTACGACACCGAGGATGGGTCCACCGAACCTACTCCCATCCTTCCCGCCTCTAAGCTGGTAGCCCCAGTGGTATGGGAGGTGGACTCGGACATCGAGCGGGCGTTACGGGCTGAACCCGCGCCTCCTCAGTGTCCAGCGGGGCGAAGGTACGTGCCGCTTGATGTTCGGGACAAGCTGATTCGGTGGGCTCACGTCCTACCCTCCTCGGGTCACCCTGGGGTGACGAGGACAGTGGGGAGCCTTCAGGGGAGGTATTGGTGGCCTACGTTGGTTAAGGACGTTAAGGGTTATGTCTCCTCTTGCTCAGTGTGCGCTCAGAGTAAGGCTCCTAGGCACCTTCCTAGAGGGAAGCTACAACCCCTCCCCGTTCCACAGCGGCCATGGTCACATCTGTCCATAGATTTCCTGACCGATCTTCCGCCGTCTCAGGGGAACACCGCGGTTCTAGTGATTGTGGATCGGTTTTCTAAGTCCTGCCGTCTCCTCCCGTTGCCCGGTATCCCTACAGCCCTGCAGACTGCGGAGGCATTATTTACCCATGTCTTTCGGCACTACGGGGTGCCGGAGGACATCGTTTCTGATCGGGGCCCCCAATTCACGTCTCGGGTATGGAGAGCGTTCATGGAACGCTTGGGGGTCTCTGTCAGCCTGACCTCCGGTTATCACCCCGAGAGCAATGGGCAGGTGGAGAGAATGAACCAGGAGGTGGGTAGGTTTCTGCGGTCGTATTGCCAGGATCGGCCAGGGGAGTGGGAACGATACATTCCCTGGGCTGAAATGGCTCAGAACTCACTACGCCACTCCTCTACTAACGTGTCCCCTTTTCAGTGTGTGTTGGGATACCAGCCGGTCCTGGCACCATGGCATCCGAGCCAGACCGAGGCTCCTGCGGTGGAGGAATGGGTACAGCGCTCCAAGGAGACCTGGAGGGCCATCCAGGAATCTCTACGACAAGCGAGTGGACGGCAGAAGAGGAGTGCTGACCGCCACCGCAGTGAGGCCCCGTGTTTGTACCGGGGACAGGGTCTGGCTCTCGACCCGAAACCTACCTCTCCGCTTGCCCTGCCGGAAGCTGGGTCCGCAGTGTGTAGGGCCCTTTAAAGTCCTGAGGAGAATAAACGAGGTGTGTTATCGATTACAACTCCCTTCCTATTATCGTATTAACCCCTCGTTTCATGTGTCTCTCCTCAGGCCGGTGGTAGCTGGTCCCCTGCAGGACAGTGAGGTACCGGAGGTCCCTCCCCCCTCTGGACATCGAGGGGACCCCGGCGTACACGATCCGGGCCATTCTGGACTCAAGACGCCGGGTGAGGGGCCTGCAGTACCTCGTGGACTGGGAGGGGTACGGTCCGGAGGAGAGGTGCTGGGTACCGGTGAGGGACATCTTGGATCCATCCATGTTGAGGGATTTCCATCGCCTCCATCCGGATCGCCCTGCACCTCGTCCTCCGGGGCGACCTCGAGGCCGGTGTCGGCGCGCTGCGGGAGCCGCGCGTCAGGAGGGGGGTACTGTCACGAGTCCGACCGAGGGTGTTTCCCCTTCCCGGGCGGGTGGCGCTCGGCGGTCGTCATCACCGGCCTATTAGCTGCCACTGATTGTTTTTCCTCTCCCTCCTTGTATGTTTAGTGGTAGCACCTGTTCATGTGTAATTAGTTTAATTAGTTTGTCTTTATTAGACAGCCGGCCCGCCTGGTTGTTGTGCGGGATTATTTTCATTGTAACCTTCGGCTCTGTTGTAGAGGTACGTGTTTAGTGCCTAGTCGTGTATTTCTTCATTGTAATTTTTCCCCTGTGTTTGGGAACGTTACTTTTGTGAGCACCCTATGGTGCGTTGGTGCTAGTAAAAGACGCACAGCATTGAACTCTGTCTCCTGCATTTTGACTCCACACCCACGACACCCGGAGCATTACAAATGCAGATCATTTCAGTAGTATTATCATAACAACTTCTAATGCAGATCATTTCAGTAGTATTATCATAACTTCTAATGCAGATCATTTCAGTAGTATTATCATAACAACTTCTAATGCAGATCATTTCAGTAGTATTATCATAACTTCTAATGCAGATCATTTCAGTAGTATTATCATAACTTCTAATGCAGATAATTTCAGTAGTATTATCATAACTTCTAATGCAGATCATTTCAGTAGTATTATCATAACTTCTAATGCAGATCATTTCAGTAGTATTATCATAACAACTTCTAATGCAGATCATTTCAGTAGTATTATCATAACAACTTCTAATGCAGATCATTTCAGTAGTATTATCATAACTTCTAATGCAGATCATTTCAGTAGTATTATCATAACAACTTCTAATGCAGATCATTTCAGTTGTATTATCATAACAACTTCTAATGCAGATCATTTCAGTAGTATTATCATAACAACTTCTAATGCAGATCATTTCAGTTGTATTATCATAACAACTTCTAATGCAGATCATTTCAGTAGTATTATCATAACAACTTCTAATGCAGATCATTTCAGTAGTATTATCATAACAACTTCTAATGCAGATCATTTCAGTGGTGTTGTCAATTTGACCAAGTCATAATAATTTCAGTAGTATTACCATTTCAGTAGTATTATCAATTTGACCATACCTGATTGCCCCCATCTCGTGTAAATATTTTGGTTTTACAGGCGAAGAAAAATAAATATTTAAATGGCTTGTAAGATTTAACTTAAGTTTTAGTAAAGCTTGCACCCTAACGACCGCCCAAGCTAAAGCTTGCACCCTAACGACCGCCCAAGCTAAAGATTGCACCCTAACGACCGCCCAAGCTAAAGCTTGCACCCTAACGACCGCCCAAGCTAAAGCTTGCACCCTAACGACCACCCAAGCTAGCCTCCCCTGATCAACTTCCTTGATATGTGTTATGTTAAAAGAAGAGTTGAGTTGGGGTTTTCGGAGTTCCACAGATATGGGCTGGGACGTCAGCTCCTTACCCGAAGCCTGGATCTGAGGGGCGATGCCGGCAATGCAGATGCAAATCAGGCCGCGTGTTGTACATCTTTAATATTAAACACGGGTTACTAGACGGAGCAAAGGCCTGATCCTCAGCGCGTGGTCGGCTCCTCGTGTGAATAATTAATACTAGCTGATTATGCTAATCAGGAAAAACTAGGAGAGATGGGATTGGCCGGGAGTACTTCTACGGCGAGCCACAGGAAGGAAGAAGGAAGGATTATGTAAAGTAACGTCAACATGCACAGCGTGTCTTTGAAAGAAGGGAATGTGGATTTAGCTATCTATAATACGATGACAGACCTTCGGTGTGTGTGTGTGTGTGTGTGTGTGTTTGGGGGATGGAATGAAATGAAAAGGAGCAGAATGCTTAGTATGTTAATGGTTATAGTGAAATTGTATGATATATAATTATGCAGAGGAGGGAAGATGGTCCTATGAAGCGTAATGTATCTCCGGAAGATTCCTCAGGTATTGGGATTCAAGTGACGTTGGCTTTTATTTAAATACATGTCTTTTGTGGATCGATTCTCAACTTCCACCAAAAAGCTATGAATGAGAATTGCGTTGACACACCTTTTTTGGACAACAAAGCTTCTAAAAGCTCATAGTCACATGAATGTAGTTAATTCTCTAAGACTGAGACAAATGCTACTTTTAGAGTGAGAGAGGGCTGAGCCTCTTCAAGACACCACGGGTCAACATGTCAGACACACAGTTATAATCTGCTGAGTGCTGGTGGCCAGTGTCACCACAAGACTAGCTAGTCTCGCAGATGACACAATAGGCCTACCAGATGTCTTCAACTCACAGGCTGGAGTGGTCACATGGTGAGAGGAGAGAGGAGAGAGGGGACGGATGGGGAAGCAGCGCCAATGTCTTGTGACAGGGGAAGAGCGGTCTCTATCGTGACCGCTGGAGCTGCTGCTGGAGCTGCTGAGATGAGAGTCGCTGCTGTTGGTTATGAAGCCTGCTTCTGAGCACCGTCGACTGCCCAATATTCCGCCTTAGCAACAGAGGCTCAAACCCATGTCAGCCCTTCATATCATATCATGGGCTCCCGAGTGGCGCAGCGGTCTAAGGCACTGCATCTCAGTGCTAGAGGCATTTCTACAGACCCTGGTTCGATTCCAGGCTGTATCACAACCGGCCATGATTGGGAGTCCCATAGGGCGGTGCACAATTGGTCCAGCGTCGTCTGGGTTAGGGTTTGGCCGGGGTAGGGCCGTCATTGTAAATAAGAATTTGTTCTTAACTGACTTGCCTAGTTAAATAAAATTATCTCTACCATCTGATTATTCTGTCTAAAAAACAGATTGAATATGAAAGGCGGTAGGAACAATGTAGGATCAGGTACATATTCCACGTTCCCTGCCAAGAAAGGAATACAGAGATCAATTACTTGATTTACGTTGAGGAGATTTGAACATGCAAATAAGAGTATGCTACCTCAAATCAATCAATCAAATGTAGGCCCAAAAAATTGTCAAAGACTCCAGCCCCCCAAGCCATAGATTGTTCTTTCTGCTATCGCACGGCAAGTGGTACCAGTGCACTAAATCTGGAACCAACAGGACCCTGAACAGCTTCGACCTCCCAAGCCATAAAACTGCTAAATATCTAATGAAATGGTCACCAGGACGACCTGCATTGACCTTTTTTTGCACTAACTATCTTACACTGGACTCTAAACACACGCTGGACTCTACCCACACACTGGACTCTACCCACACACACTGGACTCTACCCACACACTGGACTCTACCCACACACACTGGACTCTACCCACACACTGGACTCTACCCACACACTTGACTCTACCCACACACACTGACTCTACCCACACACTGGACTCTACCCACACACTGGACTCTACCCACACGCTGGACTCTACCCACACACTGGACTCTACCCACACACACTGGACTACACACACACTGACTCTACCCACACACACTGACTCTACCCAACACACTGGACTCTACCCACACACGCTGGACTCTACCCACACACTGGACTCTACCCACACACTGGACTCTACCCAACACACTGGACTCTACCCACCCACACTGACTCTACCCAACACACTGGACTCTACCCACACGCTGGACTCTACCCACACACTGGACTCTACCCACACAGACTGGACTACACACACACTGACTCTACCCACACACACTGACTCTACCCAACACACTGGACTCTACCCACACACTGGACTCTACCCACACACTGGACTCTACCCACACACTGGACTCTACCCACACACACTGGACTACAGACACACTGGACTCTACCCACACACTGGACTCTACCCACACACTGACTCTACCCAACACACTGGACTCTACCCAACACACTGGACTCTACCCAACACACTGGACTCTACCCAACACACTGTACTCTACCCAACACACTGGACTCTACCCACACACTGACTCTACCCACACACCCAACAACTCTACCCACACACTGGACTCTACCCACACACTGGACTCTACCCAACAGACACTGACTCTACCCACACACTGGACTCTACCCAACACACTGGACTCTACCCAACACACTGGACTCTACCCAACACACTGACTCTACCCACACACTGACTGGACTACAGACACACTGGACTCTACCCAACACACTGGACTCTACCCAACACACTGACTCTACCAACACACTAACTCTACCCACACACTGGACTCTACCCACACACTGACTCTACCCACACACTGGAATCTACCCACACACTGGAATCTACCCAACACACTGGACTCTCCCCAACACACACTGGACTCCTCCCACAATCTCACACATACACTGACACCCCAACACACCTCAAAACATACACACATACAGCCCTGGCATTTCAGCGCCCCTATAGTACAGTGTTTATCTATGTTTACTGTATCAGTGACTGGTGAAACATAGTCCTCCCCTTTTTTAACCTGCTCATGTTTAAGACAAATACAACATTTAACAACACTACTGGAGATACAACTCACCACTATAACTAGGCCTCTATTATCTCCCTGTCGTGCAGTCTGTCTCTGTCTTCTCTGCTGTCACTCTGTCTCTGCTGTCTGTCTGTCTGTCTGTCTGTCTGTCTGTCTGTCTGTCTGTCTGTCTGTCTGTCTGTCTGTCTGTCTGTCTGTCTTTCTGTCACTGCTAAGTGTTAAATGTTATTACAACATATGAAGGAACTGGCATTGTATCTGTGTCTCTCTGTTTTCGTCCTACCTCCACTGCACTCCCCTCTGAGCCGTCACTGCTAAGCCTAGCATCCTTTCCCACAGCACTGGGCCCAGAAGACCAGGGGATCACACTGCCTGTGCTGGGCCCAGCAACATCCTAGTTGTGAATGAATGAACACATGTATAAGAAGACTGAATACATGTCTAATAGATGACCATTGGCTCGTAATACAGTATGAAAGCCTAACTACTTATATTGCAAATATAATTGCCCCCTCTGTCACGCCTTGGTCATTGTATTTTGTGTTTTTGTTATATATTAGTGGTGTTGTATAGGCTTGGCTGCCTGAGGCGATTCTCAATTGGAGTCAGCTGCTTATCGTTGTCTCTGATTGGGAACCGTATTTAGGTAGCCTGAGTTCGCTTTGTATTTTGTGGGTGTTTGTTCCTGTCTTTGTGTAGTAGTCACCAGATAGGCTGTAATTACTTTCACGTTCCGTTCTGTTGTTTTTGTATTTTTTATTTCAGTTATTTCATGCACCGCTATTCTGTTCATTAAAGTCATGAGTAACCTACACGCTGCATTTCGGTCCGACTTTCTTCATTCAACAGACGAACGACGTTACAGAAACACCCACCACCGTTCACGGACCGAGCAGTGTGTAAACTGGCAGGAGCAAAAGAACGACGTTATGGACAGCAGAAGCATGGAGTATACGACGTGGGAAGAAATCGACAGGTGGGCGGCCGACCCAGAGCGAGTGCAGGAGCCCGCCTGGGATTCTCTTCAGCAGTGCGAAGAGGGCTATAGACGAATGGAGTCTAAAAGGAAAACACGGCGACGCAGAGCGAAAACCGAAAGTCACCCCAAAAATGTATTGGGGGGCTTAGGGAGAGTATGGCTGAGTCAGGAGATAGACCTGAGCCAACTCTCCTTGTTCATCGTGAGGAGCCAAGGAGGAGACCAGAACCAGTGTTAGAGGTGAGCGAAGCAGAGACTGTGAAGGAGTTAATGGGGAAATTGGAGTGGAGAGTAATGAGGGAGTTGCTAGCTTGGTGCTATAGATATAATATTCGTCCGACGGATCGTGTCGGGGATTTGATAGCACCTGAGTTAGCGCTCTATACTCAACCTGAGGTGCGTGTTAGTCGGCTGGTGAAGTTGGTGCCAGCCTCACGCACCAGGCCTCCTGTGTACATCCCTAGCCTTGCACGTCCTGTGCCTACACTGCTCTCAAGATCTCCAGTACGCCTTCACGATCTAGCCCATCCTGTGCCACCTCCACACACCAGTCCTCCGGTAGCAGCTCCCCGCACCAGGCTTCCTGTGCGTGTCCTCGATCCAGTACCACCAGTTCCAGCACCACGCACCAGGCCTCCAGTGCGCCTCGCCTGTTCAGCGCAGCCAGCGCTTTTCTCCTCTCCTGCGCTGTCGGAGTCTCCCGCCTGTTTAGCGCAGCCAGAGCCTTTCTCCTCTCCTGCGCTGCCGGAGTCTCCCGTCTGCCCAGCGCCGCCAGTGCTCCCAGTCTGCCCAGCGCCGCCAGTGCCACCAGTCAGCCCAGTGCCGCCAGACAACCAGTCTCTTCCAGATCTGCCAGACAACCAGTCTCTTCCAGATCTGCCAGACAACCAGTCTCTTCCAGATCTGCCAGACAACCAGTCTCTTCCAGATCTGCCCGACAACCAGTCTCTTCCAAATCTGCCCGACAACCAGTCTCTTCCAGATCTGCCCGACAACCAGTCTCTTCCAGATCTGACCGACAACCAGTCTCTTCCAGATCTGCCCGACAACCAGTCTCTTCCAGATCTGCCCGACAACCAGTCTCTTCCAGATCTGCCCGACAACCAGTCTCTTCCAGATCTGCCAGCCAGCCAGGATTTACCGGAGCCTACTACCTGCCTGAGCTTCATCTCAGTACTGGGCTTCATCTCAGTACTGGGCTTCATCTCAGTACTGGCCGTCCCCTCTGTACCGGGCTTCCCCTCAGTCCCGGGCTGCTTCGGTCCCGAGCTGCCCCTCTGTCCCGAGCTGCCCCTCTGTCCCGAGCTGCCCCTCTGTCCCGAGCTGCCCCTCAGTCCCGAGCTGCCCCTCAGTCCTGAGCTGCCCCTTTGTCCTGAGATGCCCCTCTGTCCTGAGATGCCCCTCTGTCCTGAGATGCCCCTCTGTCCCGAGCTGCCCCTCTGTCCCGAGCTGCCCCTCTGTCCCGAGCTGCCCCTCTGTCCCGAGCTGCCCCTCTGTCCCGAGATGCCCCTCTGTCCTGAGATGCCCCTCTGTCCTGAGATGCCCCTCTGTCCCGAGCTGCTCCTCAGTTATGTGGGGATCTGGGTGAGGACTATTAGGCCATGGTCGGCGGAGAAGGTGGATTATCCCAGGACGCGAAGGGGAGGAAATAGGACATTAATGGAGTGGGGTCCACGTCCCGAGCCAGAACCGCCACCATGGACAGACGCCCACCCAGACCCTCCCTATGCTCTTGAGGTGCGTCCGGGAGTCCGCACCTTAGGGGGGGTTCTGTCACGCCTTGGTCATTGTATTTTGTGTTTTTGTTATATATTAGGGGTGCTGTATAGGCTTGGCTGCCTGAGGCGATTCTCAATTGGAGTCAGCTGCTTATCGTTGTCTCTGATTGGGAACCGTATTTAGGTAGCCTGAGTTCGCTTTGTATTTTGTGGGTGTTTGTTCCTGTCTTTGTGTAGTAGTCACCAGATAGGCTGTAATTAGTTTCACGTTCCGTTCTGTTGTTTTTGTATTTTGTATTTCAGTTATTTCATGCACCGCTATTCTGTTCATTAAAGTCATGAGTAACCTACACGCTGCATTTCGGTCCGACTTTCTTCATTCAACAGACGAACGTCGTTACACCCCCTGTACATTGACTCGGTACCGGTGCCCCTGTATATAGCCTAATTATTTATATATTTTATTGTGTTACTTTAAACAAAAACAAAAAACAAAAATGACTTTTGTTTATTTAGTAAATATTGTTTTATCTCTCTCTCTCTGTCTCTCACTCTCTTTCTGTCTCACTCTGAATTCAATTGAGGGCTTTATTGGCATGGGAAACATATGTTTACATTGCTAAAGCAAGTGAAATAGATAATAAACACTTAATTAGTGAAATTAACAATAACAAAATTCACAATAAACATTAAACTTCCAAATGTTCCAAAAGAATAAAGATGTTTAAAATGTCATATTATGTCTATATACAGTACAGTGCTGTAATGATGTGCAAATGGTTAAAGTACAAAAGGGAAACAAATAAACATAAATATAGTGTCACGCCCTGATCTGTTTCACCTGTCTTTGTGCTTGTCTCCACCCCCCTCCAGGTGTCGCCCATCTTCCCCATTATCCCCAGTGTATTTATACCTGCGTTCTCTGTTTGTCTGTTGCCAGTTCGTTTTGTTTC